>NW_026115106.1:763339-988206 GCF_025201925.1 Gopherus flavomarginatus
AGACTGCCTTGGCTCCATGCTGGAAAGGCCCTTAAGTCCTGATGACTACCAACACCGCTGTGAAGTACCAAAGACTGACTGCTTGGACCCAAGATTCTCACTGCAAAAAGACCCCTCCACATTGGGAGAATTCTCCTACTGATGATTAGCCTATTTCACCTTCTAGCTCCACTGTGCCTTCTGGACAGTAGGGAAAAAGTACAAGGTGAAGTGCTAGTAGCCTCTCCCTTATCCACTGACAGATCTACTGTGCCTTTGAATTTTTCTAGAAAAAGCAAAACCATTACAGGGTGATGTGCTAGTAACCTCTCCCCTATATGATGCTGCACCAAGACTGTTTTGGGAAAGAAGAAGGAACACTCACTCCACTGAAATTGCTAAAGTCCAGGAATTCCTGACTAGAAAGGACATTAAGAACTGACCCCGGTGAAGAAACAAAGAATTGTACACTGGCAGAAAAAATTTGTGGGACCCATGCTTGGGAATGTGGTATTGATTGGATTTTGGGGTTTATTCTACAGGCTGTGCCCTGTGTTGTGGATAAATTCTTCAGCATGTATTGCTCTCTCTAATTGGATTTTAAATAACAAGTACCCGAAGAGTTTGTTCTGCCACTGGAAATTTTACCTGTATTGAAACCATTCCAGTGACTAATAATGTAACCCCCTCCTATGCTATTAATGTCAATGCCTTTTAAAAGTACCTGAAAATAGTTAAATAACAAATGTAATATAGTACTACACCAAGGAAAGATGGTATTAAATATCACTGAGGCTGGGAAGGCATTGCAGTGGGATCTAGTATGTTTGGAGATTCAGAATTTCCTGAATGACCAGCTGATGGCCATTTGGAGTGATCTTGAGTACCAGACTTGGCCCACTGCCCTTACAGACACATCAGGAGTACCATCTGATCTGTGGTCATGGAGATATACTAAAGACTTTCTGGTGGAAGTGTAAACATTTACAGTGCCCCTTCCAAGCATTTGGACTGGGGGGTGTGGGCTTCCACATACCGAATCCTGACGGGTCCATGGGGAGATGCACATGGGACTGGATTATTCACCGAAACATCTGGGAAATTCGACCACTTGGTATACCTAACTGATTTATAGTCAGTGCCCCAATCCCTTAGTTGTCAGACAAACAGGATTCCACTCTTTTGTCCGTGCACTCATTCCTGGATTGTGGGTGGCTAAGCTCAAGAGAGCAGTTGTAAATATTTCTGCGAGGCTTGAAAAAAAACCGCTAATGCATTAATAGACGCTTTCCAAAAGTTGCAACGAAGACTGATGAAGTACGCAGAAGTAACTTTGCAAAATAGAGGTGTGCTAAATGCCATGAATGCTGAATTAGAGAGGGGCTTGTGCTCGCATTGGGGAAAAATGTGCTTTGCTGTTAATCACTCTGGCTTAATTGACAAAGATTTACAAGCTATTAAGAATGTTGCTGTTGTTTTCCATGCTATATCTCTTGATCACACTTTTAGTTTTAAGGACCTCCACTCAGACCTTGGGTCATGGTTTACTAGCCTCCCCCGTACAATTGTTAAATGGATATGTGTCCCAAGGTCCCATTATGGTCCTCTAGGGACAAAGGGGGGATTGTTAGGCCCGAATAAAGATATAGCAGACAAAACCAGGTATGCCAACCTGACCAAAGTCAGGCTAACAGAGGTTTGTGGGTAATCCCTGAGTGGAAAACACTGAGAAGCAGCAGCATGTCTCACAAGCGCTGGGAAAAAGTGAGATAAGAGAGAAGCTGCATTCCTGGCATAGTACCAGATGTGCTGTGTTCGGGCAGCTCCTTCTTCGAAGGAGCTGATAAGAGTCCTAGTTTCCCAGCCTCCTTGTTTTCGCTCCCTGGTTTTGTTCTTTGTTTGTTTTTAACTCCCCTACATTTCTAACTTTAGGCATGCATGTATACTAAGGTGTCTAGTTTCTAGTTGTTAGAAGAAGGGGGTGGGTTGCTCCAGTGAATAATTTATGACGCGACGGAACTGTCTACATAGGCTTATACTAAGATGTAAAGAGCAGGCTGGTTCTCTCTGGAGACGAGCTGCTCTCTATTGATGCGTGCACTTGTCAATAAAGAGCTTTTGATCGGACCTTGCTGGTGTTGCCTGTCTCTCTCGCGGTCAGACAACGAACTTTGCCGTCTGGGTTAGAGTCCCTGACATAAGTATAATCTAATATCTCATTGAAAGGTGACAGGGCCAGAAAGAGTTAATTAACTCACCTCACCGACTGACCTGACCCGTGGGTGAACCTTAAAAACTGGTTAACAAGATATGTAAATGAACAGAGCTTTGAAATGCAAGTCTGCAGTGTTAGAGGTAGAAGGGGAGGTGTTTGCTCAGGTCTTGTGATGTCAGCAAACAAGTCTTGTCTATTGCTATAGTTTTAATTCAAAGAGCAAAAAAAGAATATTAACATTTATGATGATACTTGAGTGAAATAGTATTATTGTCTGTGTCTCTTTGAAGGTTGTGGTAATCTGTATCTGAACTGTTTGATGGATGTACTAATTGCCAGGATGTTTGGAAGAAGAGTTAAGCCTATTGTTTTCTCAGGCTGAAAGGCTGCTGGAAATGTTTAAGAACCTGGGACACGATCCTTCTTCATCTCAGATCTGCTTTGGGTTTCAAGAGGGGGAAACCTTAAGCAGAAGGATTGAGATCCCCAGTCATTGACTGGAGCCACCCTGAATATGGACATTGGATTATAACCTATGGACTATTTCTAAAAGGACTTTTGGCAACTACAAGCTCATCTCTACTTTGTATCTGAACCTCAAAAATTGAATTCAAGTCTATATGTCTATGAATCTTTTAACCAACACTCACTCTCTCTCTTTTCTTTTCTAATAAATTTTAGCTTAGTTAATAAGAATTGGCTATAGCATGTATTTTAGGTAAAATCTAAGTTATTAATTGAACCTGGTTATGTGGCTGATCCTTTGGGATCAGGAAGAATCTTTTCTTTTATATGATGAAGTAAGATTTTCAGGAATCATCATCATATCTAACAGGTGTGTCTGGACGGAGGCCTGAGGCTGGGTACTTTAAGGGAACTGCGTGGTTTAAACTTCTAAGTAACCAGTGAGGTACTACAGAAGCTGTTTTGTGCTGGCTTGGTAAATCTAAGTATTGAAATAAACCAGCAGCGTTTGGGATTTGTCTGCCCTGTTTTGTTTGCAATTCACTCTGATTGAGTGAGCTGAGCTGGCTCCCACGGGCAGCACCGTCACACCTACAGCCAGGCTGCAGAGGTCCGGGGGATCTTAGGGGCCTTGGGGTGCACAGATACCTATGTCCAGGCCATAGCGGTCCCTGGGGGGCTTAGAGAGTTTGGGGGGGACACAGATACCAATCTCCATGCTCTAGGGTCCCATGGGGGCTTAGAGGGTTCGTGGGGGGCACATATTCCTAATCCAGGCTGTAGGGTTACCAGGGGGCTTAGGGGGTTAGTGGGGGTGCAAAGATACCTACGTCCAGGCTGGAGGCATCCTGGGAGTCTTAGGGGATTTGTGGGGGCCAAAGACACCTATGATGTCCAGGCTGTAGGGGTACCGAGTGGGTTTTAGGGGTTCCGAGTGGGCAAAGATACGTATGTCCAGGCTGTATCGTTCCCAGGGGGGTTAGAGGTTTCAGTGAGGGGCACAGATATCTACGTCCAGATTGTAGATGTCCCGGGAGGGGGGGGTTAGGGGGGTTGTGGAGTGCAAATACCTATGTCCAGGCTGTAGGGGTTCCTGGGGCTTAGAGGGTTTCTGAGGGGCACATATACCTACGTTGCACACTGGAGTGTCGCAGGGGCTTATGGAATCTATATGGGGTACAGATACCAATGTTCTGGCTGTATAGGTCCCTCAGGGGGCTTAGGGGGTTTGTGGGGGGCACAGATACCTAAGTTCAGGCTGGAGGGATCTCTGAGTGTCTTAGGTGTTTGGTGGGAGGCACAGATACCTACGTCCAGGCTGCAGGGGTCTCGGAGGGGCTTAGGGTCTGTCACGGAGTGTGGGGGAGTCCGGTCCTGCACCCCTCTTCCTGGGACTCACAGTGACTCTCAGCCAGCCAGTAAAACAGAAGGTTTATTGGACAACAGGAGCGAAGGATACAGAAGAGCTTGGAGGCACAAGCGACCCCCAATCAAGTCCTTCTAGGGGTTCAGGAAACTTTAGTTTTCCAGTTTGGGAATCCTGATTCCACCACCCAACCAAAACCGAAATGAAACTAAACCAAACTCCCTTCCAGCTGGCCATTTGCTGTGTCCAGCTTCCCGGGCAAAGGTTCTGACCCTCCCCCCGCCTAGCTTCAGGTTACAGGCTGAGCACGTTGTCCGTCCTAAAGTCACCCCCTGCTCTCTCCATCCGTCCCACAAACAGACAGTCCCTACTCCATCACAGTAATACACAAGAAGTTTCCCCGCATGGGCCACAAGTGACCACCATGTGGCCATGCATGGAAATGCCCAGAGCTTTCCTGGAATGGAGCAACAGTGATTCCATGTGGCCCACGCACCAGGGTAATAGCACAGAGCATTTCTCTCATAGAGGAACAGGTGACAACCATGTGCCATGCAGTGTAAATGCACAGAGCAATCCACGCCTATGTAGAGGCTGTAGAGATCCCTGGGGGGCTTAGGGGTCGTGGGGGGCACAGATAGCTACGTCCAGGCTGGAGACATTCTGGTGGGCATTAGGGGCTTCATGAGGGGCACAAATATCTACGTCAGGGCTGGAGAGGTCCCTGGATGGCTTAGGGGGTTATGGTGAGCATAGATACATACATCCAGGCTGCAGGGGTACCAGAGGGACTTAGGGGGTGTCACGTAGTGTGGTGGAATCTGGCCCTGCACCCCTCTTCCTGGGACACACAGTGACTCAGCCAGCCAGTAAAACAGAAGGTTTTTTTGGCCAACAGGAATGAAGGATACAGCAGGGCTTTTGGGCACAACCAGGACCCCTCAATCGAGTCCTTCTTGGGGTTCAGGAAGCTTAGTTCCCAGTTTAGGATTCCCTGAATTCCAACAACCCAGCTCCAAACCAAAACTGAACTAACTCCCTCCAGCCAGCCCCTTCCTTTATTCAGCTTCCTGGACACAGGTGCTGACCCCCTCCCAGCTGCCTAGCTTAAGTTACAGGCTTAGGTCCTGTCCCTCACCTAAAGTCACCCGCTGCTCTCCCATCCCCCACACAGACATTCCCCACTCCATCACAGTAATGCACAGAGCATTTCCTGCATGGAGCAACAGTGGCACCGTGTGGCCACACAGGGTAATGCACAGAGCCTTTCCTGCATGGAACAAGAGTGACACCGTGTGGCCACGCAGGGTAATGCACAGAGCATTTCCCGCATGGAGCAACATTGACACCTTGTGACCACACCAGGTAATGGACAGAGCATTTCCTGCATGGAGCAACAGTGACACCATGTGGCCATGCAGGGAAATGCACAGAGCATTTCCTGGATGGAGCAACAGTGATTCCATGTGGCTACGCAGAGTAATGCACAGAGCATTTCTCTCATAGAGGAACAGTGACAACATGTGGCCATGCAGGGTAATGCACAGAGCATCACGCCTATGTAGAGGCTGTAGAGATCCCTGGGGGACTTAGGGGTCATGGGGGGCATAGATAGCTACGTCCAGGCTGGAGACATTCTTGTGGGCATTAGGGGCTTCATGAGGGGCACAAATATCTACGTCAGGGCTGGAGAGGTCCCTGGATGGCTTAGGGGGTTGTGGTGAGCATAGATACATACGTCCATGCTGTAGTGGTCCCTGGGGGGTTTAAGGAGTTGGTAAGGGTCACAGAAACCTACGTATTGTCTGGAGGGGTCCCTGGGGGACTTAAGGGTTTGTGGTTGCGCAGATACCTACGTACCGGTTGGAGGGGGCCCTGGGGAGCTTAGGGGGTTTGCGTGGCGTACACATAGCTATAACCAGACTGGTGGGGGCCCTATGGGTCTTAGAAGGCTGGTGGGGGGCAGAGATACCTATGTAGGGACTGGAGAAGTCCTGGGGAGGGCTTTGGGGTTCCTGGAAGTCACAAATATCTACGTCCAGGCTGGAGGAGTTCTGGGGGTATTAGGGAGTTGTGCGGGGGCACAGATACCTATATCGAGGCTGTAGGGGTCCTGGGGTTGCTTTGGGGAATTTTGGGGTACAGATACCTAGTTCCATGCTGTAGGGGTCGCTGGGAGGATCAGTGGGTTCGTGAGGGTGCACAGATATCTACGTCCGGTCTATAGGGATCCTGGGGGGGGCTTAGGGGTTTGTAAGGGGCACAGATACATTCATCCAGGCAAGAGGGGTCCTAGGGACCTTAGGGGGGTTCATGCTGGGCACAGATACCTGCGTCTAGGCTGGAGGGGTTTTGGGGGTCTTAGGAGGGTTGTGTGGGCAGAGATACCTATGTCGATGCTGGAGGGGTCCTGTCATGTCTTAGCGGATTCGTGGGGTCAGAGATACCTACATCTAGGCTGGAGGGGTTCCGGGGGGATTAGGTGTGTTTGAGGAGGGGAACAGATACCTACATCCTGATGGTAGGTGGCCCTGGGTAGCTTAGGCGGTTTTTGTCGGTCACAGATACAAACATCCATGCTGTAGGGGTCCCGAGGGACTTTGTGGGGCTCTAGGGGTCACAGATACCTAGCTACAGTCTGGAAGGTTCCTGTGGGTATTAAGGGGTGTGTGGGGCATACAGATGCCTACATCTGGGCTTGTGGGTTCCCTGGGGGGCTTAGAGGTTTGTGGAGAGCACAGATACCATTATCCAGGCTAGATGGCTTCTGGTGGGATTAGGGGGTTGTGGGGGGCACAGATACCTATGTAAGCAGAAGCAGGATGAGCTCTACCCTCACATCTGGTGGTGAATTATGGCAAGTGTGGAAAAGGATTTCAGGGTCTGATCATGTTTGCATAGACACACTCACCGTGCGTGACACGGCCACGGCAGCCTGGGATGGTTACTTTGGCAGCTATGGTATCCCCAGTTTATTTGTTGTTGGGGTGTGAGATGTGGAGTGTTGTCACCCTGATTGTGTGGATGAGGAAGTGTGAAACAGCTTTGAGACAGGGATTCTCACCATCAGTTGAATGGCACTCACTAGACAAGGGAGTGGGCTCCTTGGGTGAGCTAGAGTCACCAATTGCACTTTTTTTTTTATCAGTTGAATAGCAGTGTTGATTTTTTATTCTCTTAAAAATTAAATTTCTAGGTTCTTGAGCTGAAATCACTGAAAAGATGGGTTAGTTTGTGGGGGACTCTGAAACTGTATTGCAGAACACAGTAGTTGGTAGACAGGAGCAGTTTGTGGGAGTGTCCCACGGAGTGAGATGAGTCTAGCAGTTTTGGGGGACAGCTGGAGCAGAACATAGGTCGGCTGGCAGAGCAGCTGGTGGACCGAGCTGAGCAGTTTGTGGGGAAGGCAAAAGCAGAATCCCATGGAGAGGCAGAGCAGTCAGCAGTGGACCACATAAGGTGCCCTTTTCTACTCAGGCTGGCAGGGGGAAAAACCCTGCAGATAGACTCTTGAACTCTGGGGTTGCGCAACTGTGGGTGATTTTGGGGTTGCTGGACTCTTGAAACGTTGGAGATATTGGACTTTGGAGCCTTGGGGTGATTTGGGGATTGCTGGACTCATGAGCCCAGGGAAAAGGACACGGCCTAGTTGAGGTGTTTTACCAATTTAATGCTATGTTGTTTATCTCACGTTATTAAACATTTTCTGCTACACCCAGACTCTGTGCTTGCGAGAGGGGAAGTATCGCCTCTTTGAGGCACCTAGGAGTGCGTATGTAAAATTTTCCCATGTCACTGGGTGGGGGCTCGAGCTGCTTTGCATTACATTGTAGGCAAGGGACCCCTATGTATTGAACCCAGTCCTTGCTGCTATCAGTTCAGCCTGGCAGAAGGGTTCCACCTACGTCCAGGATCAAGGGGTACCTGGGGGGCTTAGGGAGTTCGTGGGGGGCACAGATATCTAGGTCCAGGCTGTAGGGGGTCGGGGGGGGCTCAGGAGTTTGGTGGGGGGCACAGATACCTACGTCCAGGCTGCAGGGGTCCCAGAGGGACTTAGGGGGTGTCACGTAGTGTGGTGGAATCTGGCCCTGCACCCCTCTTCCTGGGACACACAGTGACTCAGCCAGCCAGTAAAACAGAAGGTTTTTTTTGGCCAACAGGAACGAAGGGTACAGCAGGGCTTTTGGGCACAACCAGGACCCCTCAATCGAGTCCTTCTGGGGGTTCAGGAAGCTTAGTTCCCAGTTTGGGATTCCCTGAATTCCAACAACCCAGCTCCAAACCAAAACTGAACTAACTCCCTCCAGCCAGCCCCTTCCTTTATTCAGCTTCCTGGGCAAAGGTGCTGACCCCCTCCCAGCTGCCTAGCTTAAGTTACAGGCTTAGGTCCTGTCCCTCACCTAAAGTCACCCGCTGCTCTCCCATCCCCCACACAGACAGTCCCCACTCCATCACAGTAATGCTCAGAGCATTTCACGCATGGAGCAACAGTAACTCTGTGTGGCCATACAGGGTAATGCACAGAGCATTTCCTGCATGGAGCAAGAGTGACACCGTGTGGTCACGCAGGGTAATGCACAGAGCATTTCCTGCATGGAGCAACAGTGACACCCATATGCGTGCACGCAGGGTAATGCACAGAGGCATTTCCCCGCCATGGAGGCAACCGTGACAACCATGTGGCCAATACAGGGTAATGCACAGAGGCATTTACTGCATGGTAGCAACAGTGACACCATGTGGGCCACACAGGGCAATGCACAGGAGCCATCGCACCTACGTGGAGGCTGTAGAGATCCCTCGAGGGCTTACGGGGGTTCGTAGGGTCACAGATATCTACATCCAGTATGGGCGGGACCCTGGGAGGGTTAGGGGGGTTGTGGGGGGCCATAGGTACTTGCGTCCAGGCTGTAGAGGTCCTGGTGGGGATTAAAGGCTTCTGGAGGACAGCAATATCTACGTCCAGGCTGAAGGGGGTCCCTGGACGCTTAGTGGGTTGTGGTGAGCACAGTTGATCCCTGGGGGTAATAGGTACTTGGTGAGGTGCACAGGATACCTATGTATGTCCTGGAGGGGTCCCTGGTGGGGGCTTAGTGGTACTGTAGGAGACACAGATACCTAAGTCCAGGCTATAGGCATTCTGGGGGGGCTTAGGGCTTTGGGGGGGCACAGATACCTACATCCAGGCTGGAGGGGTCCCGGGGGGCTTAGGTGGTTTGTGAGGAGGGGCACAGATATGTACATCCAGGCTGGAGAGGTTCCGGAGAGGATTAGGGGTTTTTGCGGATGGCAGAGATACCTATCTCCATACTCTAGGGGTCCCGGGGGGCTTAGGGCTGGATGTGTCCCGAGGAGCTTAGGGGGTTTGTCTGGTGCTCAGACACCTGTGTCCAGGCTGTAGGGAACCCTGGGGGCTTAGGGGGTTCGTGAGGGTCACAGGTAGTTACGTCCAGGCTGAAGGGGTAATGGGAGTGCTTAAGGGATCGGGGCTGACACAGATACCTACGTCCAGGGTCTAGGAGAGGCAGGAGAAGTGAAGCGGCCATGGTGTGCTTTCAAGTAGGGATAATAATGATCCACTCTTAGCTACCTCATGGTGGGTGGAGGATGGGGATCCATTGCAGAGTGTCACTAAGAGTAGTGCATAAGATGAGGTGTCCCATCACGTTTACTCAGAGCAGATTATGACATAATAGATTAGCTGAAACAGTCTTTTTTATTTGTATTTTTTTATTTTGGAATTGTTAAGAGCAGCAATGACTTAGCTCAGACTGAAGCATCTTATCTAATTTTCAAGATCTAAGTGTCTCCTCCTTGTGTGTGATGACACAATTTAACACACTGTGACAAACAGGAGATGCTTTTGTTTTGCAACAAAATCTTTTTGCAAAGAACTTCCATCTCACTTGTTATGATTCTGAGAAACAAACTGGTTTAGTCTGAATGGGATATTTGGACAGAAACGGTTGGAATGAAATTTTCCCACCATCCCAGTTCCTGAGCTCTATCCCTGCCTCTGGGGGGATTTGTTGTCTGTTAGAACAGGAGTCTGACTGGCGGCTTCTCTTTCTGGCTCTGCCACCGCCTTGCTGTGTAGGCCCTTGGGCAGGTCACCTCCCTTCTCTGTACCTCAGGCTCCTCCCATTTGTCCAATGGGAACAGGGACAGTTCTCGAATTCTGGGCAGTTGTGAGCCTGAGTGAGAAAAGGGGTGTTGAAGCCCTCTGTGAAGAAGAAAGGGGAGTTTCACGGTGTTTTTGCACCAAGGAATTCTAAACCAAAAACTGAACTAACTCCCTCGAGTCCTTCTGGGGGTTCAGGAAGCTTAGTTCCCAGTTTGGGATTCTCTGAATTCCAACTACCCAGCTCCAAACCAAAACTGAACTAACTCCCTCCAGCCGACCCCCTTCCTGTGTCCAGCTTCCCGGGCAAAGGTGCTCACTCTCTCAGCCCTGCCTAGCTCGAGTTACAGGCTTAGGTCCTGTCCCTCACCTAAAGTCACCCCCTGCTCTCCCATCCCCCACACAGACAGTCCCCACTCCATCACAGTAATGCCCAGAGCATTTCCCGCATGGAACAACAGTGACACCATGTGGCCACGCAGGGTAATGCCCAGAGCATTTCCTGCATGGAGCAACAGTGACACTGTGTGGCCACTCAGGGTAATGCACAGAGCATCACACCTACGTAGAGGCTGTAGAGATCCCTGGGGGCTTAGGGGTCATGGGAGGTACAGATAGCTACGTCCAGGCTGGAGGCATTCTGGGGGGTTTAAGGGGGTTCGTAGGGTCACAGATACCTACGTCCAGGATGGTCGGGACTCTGGGGGAGTTAGGGGGGTTGTGGGGGGCATAGGTACTTGCGTCCAGGGTGTAGAGGTCCTGGTGGGGATTAAGGGCTTCCTGGAGGACACCAATATCTACGTCCGGGCTGGAGAGGTCCCTGGACGGCTTAGAGGTTGTGGTGAGCACAGTGATCCCTGGGGGTTTAGGGACATTGGGGGGGCTTAGGGTATTGCACAGATACCTACGGCTCACAGGGGTCCCTTAGGGGGGTCTTAGTGGGTTGTAGGGGACAGCAGAGATACCTATGTCCAGGGGTCTGAGGGTAGGCTGGGGGAGGCTTAGGGGTTTGGGGGGCACAGATACCTAGATCCAGGCTGGAGGGTTCCCGATGGGGGGGGTCTTAGGCAGTTTGTGTTCGGCAAAGATACCTACCTCCAGGCTGGAGGGGTGTCTTGGCACTTAGGGATTGTGGGGGGGCACAGATACCTCCGTCCAGGCTGGAGGGTCCCTGGGGAGCTTAGCGGGTTCGTAGGGGGCACAGATACCTAAATCCAGGCTGGAGGGATCCAGGGGGGGCTTATGGGGTTCAGGGGGCACAGATACTTATCTCTAGGCTGTAGTGGTCCCTGGTGGGCTTAGGAGGTTTTGGGGGGCCCCAGATACCTAAGTCCATGCTGTAGGCAGTCCCTACAGGTGCTTATGGGTTCATGGGGTGCACAGATACTTATGTCCAGGCTGGAGGGGGCAGGGGGGTTGGGGTTTCATGGGGGGCACAGATACGAACCTCCAGGCTGTAGGAGTCCCAGGGGGGCTGTGGGGGTACAGATACCTACATCAAGGCTGGAGGGGTCCTGGGGGGTATAGAGGGTTTGTGGGGGGCACAGATACCTAGGTACAGGCTGTCGGTGTCCCGAGGAGATGAGGCGGTTCACTGGGGGCTCAGATACATCCAGGCTGGATGTGTCCCGAGGAGCTTAGGGGGTTCGTGCGGTGCTCAGACACCTGTGTCCAGGCTGTAGGGATCCCTGGGGGCTTAGGGGGTTCGTGGGGGTCACAGGTAGTTACGTCCAGGCTGAAGGGGTAATGGGAGTGCTTAAGGGATCGGGGCTGACACAGATACCTACGTCCAGGGTCTAGGGGTCCCGAGGGGATTGGGGGTTGAGGGGGGAACAGATACCTACGTCATAGCTGGAGGTGTCTTGGGTGGTTTAGGAGGTTCGTTGGAGTCACAGATACCTAAGTCCAGGCTGTAGGGGTTCCTGGGGCATTCAGGGATTTCTGGGGGTCACAGATACCTACGTGCAGACTAGAGGGGTCCCAGAGGTCTTAGGAGAATTCTGGGGGTCACAGATACCTACATGCAGACTGGAGGGGTCTTGGAGCGCTTAGGAGATTTATGGGGGGGCACAGATACCAACATAGTGGCTGTAAAGGTCCCTGGGGGGCTTTGTGGGTTCGGGGGGTACAGATACCAATGTCCTGGCTGTAGATGTTCCTGGGGTACATAGAGGGGCTGTGGTCGCACATAACCCTACATCCAGGCTGTCGGGGTCCCGGGGGCCCCTGGCCAAATTGGGTCCCCCTGGAAAAGTCTCCCTCACGGTGGCCCCAGGGCTGGAGGAGCTCCCACTCCCTGATATGGCGCAGAGGCTGCAGCAGGGGCACAGAGCTTCTCTGGTGTCAGGGCCACAGCGGGGCAGGGGTAAAGGAGTGAGACCAGAGAAGCTCTGTGCCCCTGCTGCAGCCCCCAGGTAATAGAAGGGAGTGGGAGCTCTTCCAGCCCTGAGGCCACCGTGGAGGAACATCTACAGCCAGGACATTGGTATCTGTCATACATTAGAAGCAAGAGGAAGACTAAGGACAGGGTAGGCCCACTGCTCAGTGAGGAGGGGGAAAGAGTAACGGGAGACTTGGAAATGGCAGAGATGCTTAATGACTTCTTTGTTTCAGTCTTCACTGAGAAGTCTGAAGGAATGTCTAGTATAGTGAATGCTTACGGGAAGAGGGTAGGTTTAGAAGAGAAAATAAGGAAAGAGCAAGTAAAAAATCACTTAGAAAAGTTAGATGCCTGCAAGTCACCAGGGCCTGATGAAATGCATCCTAGAATACTCAAGGAGTTAATAGAAGAGGTATCTGAGCCTCTAGCTATTATCTTTGGGAAATCATGGGAGACGGGGGAGATTCCAGAAGACTGGAAGGGGGCAAATATAGTGCCCATCTATAAAAAGGGAAATAAAAACAACCCAGGAAACTACAGACCAGTTAGTTTAACTTCTGTGCCAGGGAAGATAATGGAGCAGGTAATCAAAGAAATCATCTCCAAACACTTGGAAGGTGGTAAGGTGATAGGGAATAGCCAGCATGGATTTGTAAAGAACAAATCGTGTCAAACTAATCTGATAGCGTTCTTTGATAGGATAACGAGCCTTGTGGATAAGGGAGAAGCGGTGGATGTGATATACCTAGACTTTAGTAAGGCATTTGATACGGTCTCACATGATATTCTTATAGATAAAGTAGGAAAGTACAATTTAGATGGGGCTACTATAAGGTGGGTGCATAACTGGCTGGATAACAGTACTCAGAGAGTAGTTGTTAATGGCTCCCAATCCTGCTGGAAAGGTATAACAAGTGGGGTTCCGCAGGGGTCTGTTTTGGGACCGGTTCTGTTCAATATCTTCATCAACGATTTAGATGTTGGCATAGAAAGTACGCTTATTAAGTTTGCGGATGATACCAAACTGGGAGGGATTGCAACTGCTTTGGAGGACAGGGTCAAAATTCAAAATGATCTGGACAAATTGGAGAAATGGTCTGAGGTAAACAGGATGAAGTTCAATAAAGATAAATGCAAAGTGCTCCACTTAGGAAGGAACAATCAGTTTCACACATACAGAATGGGAAGAGACTGTCTAGGAAGGAGTATGGCAGAAAGAGATCTAGGGGTCGTAGTGGACCACAAGCTTAATATGAGTCAACAGTGTGATACTGTTGCAAAAAAAGCAAACGTGATTCTGGGATGCATTAACAGGTGTGTTGTAAACAAGACACGAGAAGTCATTCTTCCGCTTTACTCTGCGCTGGTTAGGCCTCAACTGGAGTATTGTGTCCAGTTCTGGGCACCACATTTCAAGAAAGATGTGGAGAAATTGGAGAGGGTCCAGAGAAGAGCAACAAGAATGATTAAAGGTCTTGAGAACATGACCTATGAAGGAAGGCTGAAGGAATTGGGTTTGTTTAGTTTGGAAAAGAGAAGACTGAGAGGGGACATGATAGCAGTTTTCAGGTATCTAAAAAGGTGTTATCAGGAGGAGGGAGAAAACTTGTTCACCTTAGCCTCCAATGATAGAACAAGAAGCAATGGGCTTAAACTGCAGCAAGGGAGATTTAGGTTGGACATTAGGAAAAAGTTCCTAACTGTCAGGGTAGTTAAACACTGGAATAGATTGCCTAGGGAAGTTGTGGAATCTCCATCTGTGGAGATATTTAAGAGTAGGTTAGATAAATGTCTATTAGGGATGGTCTAGACAGTATTTGGTCCTGCCATGAGGGCAGGGGACTGGACTCGATGACCTCTCGAGGTCCCTTCCAGTCCTAGAGTCTATGAGTCTATGAGTAATCTGTGCCCCCCATAAACCACCTAATCCCCACGGGAACCCCTACAGCCAGGATGTTGGTATCTGTCCCCCTATAAATCTCCTAAGCCCTCTGGAACCCTTCCAGTCTGAACGTAACCACAAACCCCCTAAACGTCCCAGCGACCCCTTCAGCCTGGAAGTCCCTATCTGTGACACCAACGAACCTCTAACCCCCTAAGCTCCTCGGGACACATCCAGCCTGGATGTATCTGAGCCCCCAGTGAACCGCCTAATCTCCTCGGGACACCGACAGCCTGTACCTAGGTATCTGTGCCCCCCACAAACCCCCTATAACCCCCAGGACCCATCCAGACTAGATGTAGGTATCTGCACCCCCACAGCCTCCCTGGGACTCCTACAGCCTGGAGGTTTGTATCTGTGCCCCTCATGAAACCCCAACCCCCCCTGTCCCCTCCAGACTGGACATAAGTATCTGTGCACCCCACGAACCCATAAGCACCTGTAGGGACGCCTACAGCATTGACTTAGGTATCTAGGGCCCCCCAAAACCCCCTAAGCCCACCAGGGACCCCTATAGCATAGAGATAAGCATCTGTGCTCCCTGAACCCCATAAGCCCCCCCTGGACCCATCCAGTCTGGACTTAGGTATCAGTGCCCCACATGAACCCGCTAAGCCCCCCAGGGACCCTCCAGCCTGGATGGAAGTATCTGTGCCCCCACAACCCCTAAGTGCCGAGAAACCCCTCCAGCCTGGAGGTAGTTATCTGTGCCCACCAGAAACCGCTTTAGCCCCCACAGGGACCACTCCAGCCTGGATGCAGATATCTGTGCGAAACACAAACGGCGTAAGCCCCCCCCCCCCCGGGAACCCTCCAGCCTGAACCTAGGTATCTGTGCCCCGCCAACACACTAATTCCCCCTGGAAGACCTATTGCCTGGAAGTAGGTATCTCTGCCCCCCACAAACCCCCTAAGCCTCCCAGGGACCCCTACAGCCTAGACGTAGGTATCTCTGCCACCCAGAAAACCCCTAATCCACCCAGGGAACCCTACAGCATGGACCTAGATATCTGTGCCCCCCAGGAACTCCCTAAACCCCCCAGGAACCACTCCAACCTGGACATAGATATCTGTGCCTCCCAAAAAACCCTAAGCCTCCCGGGACCCCTAGAGTATGGAGATAGGTATCTCTGCCATCCACAAAAAACCCTAATCCTCTCCGGAACCTCTCCAGCCTGGATGTACATATCTGTGCCCCTCCCCACAAACCACCTAAGCCCCCCGGGACCCCTCCAGCCTGGATGTAGGTATCTGTGCCCCCCAAAGCCCTAAGCCCCCCCAGAATGCCTATAGCCTGGACGTAGGGATCTGTGTCTCCTACAGTTCCACTAAGCCCCCCCCAGGGACCCCTCCAGGACATACATAGGTATCTGTGCCCCTCACCAAGTCCCTATACCCCCAGGGATCACTGTGCTCACCACAACCCCCTAAGCGTCCAGGGACCCCTTCAGCCTGGACGTAGATATTGCTGTCCTCCAGGAAGCCTTTAATCCCCACCAGGACCTCTACAGCCTGGACGCAAGTACCTATGCCCCTCACAACCCCCCTAACTCTTCCAGGGTCCCGCCCATACTGGATGTAGATATCTGTGACCCTACGAACCCCCGTAAGCCCTCGAGGGATCTCTACAGCCTCCACGTAGGTGCGATGCTCTGTGCATTACCCTGTGTGGCCACATGGTGTCACTGTTGCTCCATGCAGGAAATGCTCTGTGCATTACCCTCTGTGGCCACACGGTGTCACTGTTGCTGCATGCGGGGAAAAGCTCTGTGCATTACCCTGCGTGACCACACGGTGCCACTGTTGCTCCATGAAGGAAATGCTCTGTGCATTACCCTGTATGGCCACATGCTGTCACTGTTGCTCCACGGGGAAAATGCTCTGGGCATTACCCTACATGGCCACACAGTGTTATTGTTGCTCCATGCGCGAAATGCTCTGGGCATTACTGTGATGAAGTGGGGACTGTCTGTGTGGGGGATGGGAGAGCAGCGGGTGACTTTAGGTGAGGGACAGGACCTAAGCCTGTAACTTAAGCTAGGCAGCTGGGAGGGAGTCAGCACCTTTGCCCAGGAAGCTGAATAAAGGAAGGGGCTGGCTGGAGGGAGTTAGTTCAGTTTTGGTTTGGAGCTGGGTTGTTGGAATTCAGGGAATCCCAAACTGGGAACTAAGCTTCCTGAACCCCCAGAAGGACTCGATTGAGGGGTCCTGGTTGTGCCCAAAAGCCCAGCTGTATTCTTCGTTCCTGTTGGCCAAAAAAACCTTCTGTTTTACTGGCTGGCTGAGTCACTGTGTGTCCCAGGAAGAGGGGTGCAGGACCAGATTCCACCACACTACGTGACACCCCCTAAGTCCCTCTGGTACCCCTGCAGCCTGGACGTATGTATCTATGCTCACCACAACCCCCTAAGCCATCCAGGGACCTCTCCAGCCCTGACGTAGATATTTGTGCCCCTCATGAAGCCCCTAATGCCCACCAGAATGTCTCCAGCCTGGACGTAGCTATCTGTGCCCCCCACGACCCCTAAGCCCCCCAGGGATCTCTACAGCCTCTACATAGGCGTGATGCTCTGTGCATTACCCTGCATGGCCACATGTTGTCACTGTTCCTCTATGAGAGAAATGCTCTGTGCATTACCCTGCGTGGCCACATGGAATCACTGTTGCTCCATCCAGGAAATGCTCTGTGCATTTCCCTGCATGGCCACATGATGTCACTGTTGCTCCATGCAGGAAATGCTCTGTGCATTACCCTGCCTGGCCACACGGTGTCACTGTTGCTCCATATGGGAAATGTTCTGTGCGTTACCGAGCGTGGCCACACGGTGTCACTGTTGCTCCATGCGGGAAATGCTCTGTGCATTACTGTGATGGAGTAGGGACTGTCTGTGTGGGGGATGGGAGAGCAGGGGGTGACTTTAGGACCGGACACGTGCTCAGCCTGTAACCTGAGCTAGGCGGGGGGAGGGGTCAGCACCTTTGCCCGGGAAGCTGGACACAGCAAATGGCCAGCTGGAGGGAGTTGGGTTAGTTCAGCTTCGCTTTTGGTCTGGGTGGTTGGAATTCAGGGATTCCCAAACTGGGAACTAAGTTTCCTGAACCCCTAGAAGGACTTGATTGTGGGGTCCTGCTTGTGCCTCCAAGCTCTGCTGTATCCTTCGCTCCTGTTGTCCAGTAAACCTTCTGTTTTACTGGCTGGCTGAGAGTCACTGTGAGTCCCAGGAAGAGGGGTGCAGGACCGGACTCCCCCACACTCCGTGACAGACCCTAAGCCCCTCCGAGACCCCTGCAGCCTGGACGTAGGTATCTGTGCCTCCCACCAAACACCTAAGACACTCAGAGATCCCTCCAGCCTGAACTTAGGTATCTGTGCCCCCCACAAACCCCCTAAGCCCCCGAGGGACCTATACAGCCAGAACATTGGTATCTGTACCCCATATAGACTCCATAAGCCCCTTGCGACACTCCAGTGTGCACGTAGGTATATGCGCCCCTCAGAAACCCTCTAAGCCCCCAGGAACCCCTACAGCCTGGACATAGGTATTTGCACTCCCACAACCCCCCTAACCCCCCCCTCCCGGGACATCTACAATCTGGACGTAGATATCTGTGCCCCTCACGAAACCTCTAACCCCCCCTGGGAACGATACAGCCTGGACATACGTATCTGTGCCCACTCGAACCCCTAAAACCCACTGGTACCCCTACAGCCTGGACATCATAGGTGTCTTTGGCCCCCACAAATCCCCTAAGACTCCCAGGATGCCTCCAGCCTGGACGTAGGTATCTTTGCCCCCCACTAACCCCCTAAGCCCCCCTGGTAACCCTACAGCCTGGATGTAGGAATATGTGCCCCCCACGAACCCTCTAAGCCCCCATGGGACCCTAGAGCATGGAGATTGGTATCTGTGTCCCCCCCAAACTCTCTAAGCCCCCCAGGGACCGCTATGGCCTGGACATAGGTATCTGTGCACCCCAAGGCCCCTAAGATCCCCCGGACCTCTGCAGCCTGGCTGTAGGTGTGACGGTGCTGCCCGTGGGAGCCAGCTCAGCTCACTCAATCAGAGTGAATTGCAAACAAAACAGGGCAGACAAATCCCAAACGCTGCTGGTTATTTCAATACTTAGATTTACCAAGCCAGCACAAAACAGCTTCTGTAGTACCTCACTGGTTACTTAGAAGTTTAAACCACGCAGTTCCCTTAAAGTACCCAGCCTCAGGCCTCCGTCCAGACACACCTGTTAGATATGATGATGATTCCTGAAAATCTTACTTCATCATATAAAAGAAAAGATTCTTCCGATCCCAAAGGATCAGCCACATAACCAGGTTCAATTATAACTTAGATTTTACCTAAAATACATGCTATAGCCAATTCTTATTAACTAAGCTAAAATTTATTAGAAAAGAAAAGAGAGAGAGTGAGTGTTGGTTAAAAGATTCATGGACATATAGACTTGAATTCAATTTTTGAGGTTCAGATACAAAGTAGAGATGAGCTTGTAGTTGCCAAAAGTCCTTTTAGAAATAGTCCATAGGTTATAATCCAATGTCCATATTCAGGGTGGCTCCAGTCAATGACTGGGGATCTCAATCCTTGTGGCTTAAGGTTTCCCCCTCTTGAAACCCAAAGCAGATCTGAGATGAAGAAGGATCGTGTCCCAGGTTCTTAAACATTTCCAGCAGCCTTTCAGCCTGAGAAAACAATAGGCTTAACTCTTCTTCCAAACATCCTGGCAATTAGTACATCCATCAAACAGTTCAGATACAGATTACCACAACCTTACAAAGAGACACAGACAATAATACTATTTCACTCAAGTATCATCATAAATGTTAATATTCTTTTTTTGCTCTTTGAATTAAAACTATAGCAATAGACAAGACTTGTTTGCTGACATCACAAGACCTGAGCAAACACCTCCCCTTCTACCTCTAACACTGCAGACTTGCATTTCAAAGCTCTGTTCATTTACATATCTTGTTAACCAGTTTTTAAGGTTCACCCACGGGTCAGGTCAGTCGGTGAGGTGAGTTAATTAACTCTTTCTGGCCCTGTCACCTTTCAATGAGATATTAGATTATACTTATGTCAGGGACTCTAACCCAGATGGCAAAGTTCGTTGTCTGACCGCGAGAGAGACAGGCAACACCAGCAAGGTCCGATCAAAAGCTCTTTATTGACAAGTGCACGCATCAATAGAGAGCAGCTCGTCTCCAGACAGAACCAGCCTGCTCTTTACATCTTAGTATAAGCCTATGTAGACAGTTCCGTCGCGTCATAAATTATTCACTGGAGCAACCCACCCCCTTCTTCTAACAACTAGAAACTAGACACCTTTAGTATACATGCATGCCTAAAGTTAGAAATGTAGGGGAGTTAAAAACAAACAAAGAACAAAACCAGGGAGCGAAAACAAGGAGGCTGGGAAACTAGGACTCTTATCAGTTCTTCGAAGGAGCTGCCCGAACACAGCACATCTGGTACTATGCCAGGAATGCAGCTTCTCTCTTATCTCACTTTTTCCCAGCGCTTGTGAGACATGCTGCTGCTTCTCAGTGTTTTCCACTCAGGGATTACCCACAAACCTCTGTTAGCCTGACTTTGGTCAGGTTGGCATACCTGGTTTTGTCTGCTATATCTTTATTCAGGCCTAACAATCCCCCCTTTGTCCCTAGAGGACCATAATGGGACTCTTGGGACACATATCCATTTAACAATTGTACGGGGGAGGCTAGTAAACCATGACCCAAGGTCTGAGTGGAGGTCCTTAAAACTAAAAGTGTGATCAAGAGATATAGCATGGAAAACAACAGCAACATTCTTAATAGCTTGTAAATCTTTGTCAATTAAGCCAGAGTGATTAACAGCAAAGCAACATTTTTCCCCAATGCGAGCACAAGCCCCTCTCTAATTCAGCATTCATGGCATTTAGCACACGTCTATTTTGCAAAGTTACTTCTGCTACTTCATCAGTCTTTCGTTGCAACTTTTGGAAAGCGTCTATTAATGCATTAGCGGTTTTTTTTCAAGCTCTGCAGAAATATTTACAACTGCTCTCTTGAGCTTAGCCACCCACAATCCAGGAATGAGTGCACGGACAAAAGAGTGGAATCCTGTTTGTCTGACAACTAAGGGATTGGGGCACTGACTATAAATCAGTTAGGTATACCAAGTGGTCTAATTTCCCAGATGTTTCGGTGAATAATCCAGTCCCATGTGCATCCTCCCCATGGACCCGTCAGGATTCGGTATGTGGAAGCCCACACCCCCCAGTCCAAATGCTTGGAAGGAGCACTGTAAATGTTTACACTTCCACCCAGAAAGTCTTTAGTATATCTCCATGACCACAGATCAGATGGTACTCCTGATGTGTCTGTAAGGGCAGTGGGCCAAGTCTGGTACTCAAGATCACTCCAAATGGCCATCAGCTGGTCATTCAGGAAATTCTGAATCTCCAAACATACTAGATCCCACTGCAATGCCTTCCCAGCCTCAGTGATATTTAATACCATCTTTCCTTGGTGTAGTACTATATTACATTTGTTATTTAACTATTTTCAGGTACTTTTAAAAGGCATTGACATTAATAGCATAGGAGGGGGTTACATTATTAGTCACTGGAACGGTTTCAATACAGGTAAAATTTCCAGTGGCAGAACAAACTCTTCGGGTACTTGTTATTTAAAATCCAATTAGAGAGAGCAATACATGCTGAAGAATTTATCCACAACACAGGGCACAGCCTGTAGAATAAACCCCAAAATCCAATCAATACCACATTCCCAAGCATGGGTCCCACAAATTTTTTCTGCCAGTGTACAATTCTTTGTTTCTTCACCGGGGTCAGTTCTTAATGTCCTTTCTAGTCAGGAATTCCTGGACTTTAGCAATTTCAGTGGAGTGAGTGTTCCTTCTTCTTTCCCAAAACAGTCTTGGTGCAGCATCATATAGGGGAGAGGTTACTAGCACATCACCCTGTAATGGTTTTGCTTTTTCTAGAAAAATTCAAAGGCACAGTAGATCTGTCAGTGGATAAGGGAGAGGCTACTAGCACTTCACCTTGTACTTTTTCCCTACTGTCCAGAAGGCACAGTGGAGCTAGAAGGTGAAATAGGCTAATCATCAGTAGGAGAATTCTCCCAATGTGGAGGGGTCTTTTTGCAGTGAGAATCTTGGGTCCAAGCAGTCAGTCTTTGGTACTTCACAGCGGTGTTGGTAGTCATCAGGACTTAAGGGCCTTTCCAGCATGGAGCCAAGGCAGTCTTTCGTTGGTGGACCTTTACATCAATCCCGTCTCCTGGTTCCAAGGAGTGGCAGGGCTGCTAGGGTCTTTGGGTAGCGCTTCCTTACCTGTGAGAAAAAAAACTTAACACATTTCATTAGTGCCTGGCAGTGTTTTTCAGATCTCATAGCTGCATGGGCAAATTCAAGCCCTCCTTTTCCTGGTTGTTAACCAAGTCTTAACTGTGAGCAGTGTCCTTGAATGGAGTCAGTGTCTTATCTATAGCCTGAGCTTGCTATTTTATTTTATTTTATTTTTTCAGTTAATTCATTCTGTTCTTTGTGCTTCTTCCCTTCTTGGCTTCTTTTAACCTGCAAAGGAAACTTTCACTTTTTACTTATACACCTTTTTCCCAACAATGAACACCTACACATTGTCATTATACAGTACATTAGTCTTATTATTTAATATATGCCACACACACCCTTTTACTAAAATAACCTTATTACAGAGCTTTCGAGCAACAAGCCAGGACAAGCACACCCACTTTGAGGAGTTCACTCAATACAACCTCTAGTCCAATAGCCTTCCACCATCCCCAGCCCTCTGGCTAGAAATCTGAGGTAGCCAGAAAGATCCCATGTACAATATGGGGAGTGGGTTAACTTTTCATGTCCTTGCTTTCAAAGACTGTTGGTACGCAAATTTTAACAACAATTTTTGCAATTAACAATTTGACCAATAAAGTTTCTTTTCCTTACTTAAGGAAATGCATTAGACTTTAGTATATCACATTCTCCTGATTTATCTAAACACTTTGTATTCCAAGTTGAACAAAACAAGTATCTGCATTTTAATTTAACCTTTTTGTTTGATTTTAAACTAGATTATTTTATAAAAATATTAAACACAAAAATTCCGGCCACAAGACAAACACCACAAGACAGAACATAGAACACAAAACATAATTTCTATTGTGCCAGTAAATGCATGGTACGTTGAATGCTGTTTAGCTGGCATCAGTTTTCTCTGATTATCTGAAAGACAAAAAAACAGAGGTCTACCCCTTCTGGGCAGACAATCATTGCTTAAAATAGACAAATACCCTTGTTGATTTCAGGAAAAACAGAGGAATTATCCCATATTTTATGTGTTTCATAGGCAGCCCAGGTTTCAGTGGCTCCTACCTTATCAGTTAGATAATTTGCATGAATACAGATGCTTTCTGGCTTGCTTTTTACTTTTAACTCTTGCTTTCAAACACTGAAAGAAAACATCACTACTTATAGTGCCCTTACAGCCTAATAAAATTTCAGTTACATAGCACTATATACATTCTTCAGCTAATTTAACTAAATTCTAAATGATTGCAATTAACAATTTCTTTGCCTCAATTTATTTACAAACATTTCAAAGACACCAAGAACTTTCCTCTTTAGCATTTTTACAAAGTTCAACTGCTGTTTCCTCCAGCAACTACAGAGTTAACTTCTCACTCTCCCTTAAATCACTTGCTTGTCTCCCAACAGCCACTTTTATCAACTCAAATCACCATTCCAAGTAAGTTCTGGGTATTTGAAATCCCCATGCTTACACTTACTGACTCCTTCCTTCCACTACACCCTTAAAGTTTTCCAACCTGTTTTCCAATCTCTCTGTCTGTTGCCTGCCCGCCTGGGCCCGATCCTGCTTTTCTCACTGAACCGTCCCTTCCATAGGCACCAACTTCTTCCACTACCAGTTTAGCTAGGAGGGTGGGCTTCTCAACTAGCCCCCCCACCCCTCCTGGTCTCTTCCCTTAAACATTCTTACTCACAAGACTACCCGAGTCCTCCTTCATGAGGCTTGCCACCTAGACGAAGACACATGGCCCATTGGGCAAAGGCCATTTACTTAACATATAATTTGAAGGACTACTCTTAGAGGGTTTACCCAGAGACTCATTCATCTGTTTGACACTTAAACAGAAAAGAGAATTACACAGAGAGCAGAGGGAATTACAGTCTAAGCCAGACTTTCCCACTTCTATACACTGACCGCTACAGGGGACAGGACAGAAGGATCTCAATTTAACCTCAGAGCTGTCTCGCACACATGGCTTCCACTCCGAGGAATTACGAACAAGAGGTTCAGTTCCACCCACACTCCTAACACCCAAATGAACAGAGAAAAAAAACAACAACAGTAACTGGTTAAATAGAACAGAACCAGAACCAGATAGTGTTTCCTTATCCTATTAGGACTCACTTTTACTCATGCAGTTCTCAGCATATAACACCAACAGTACCAAGCAAAGCAAACACAAAATAACAAGGGTAAAACAAATAGATGGTGTAAATTCTGCAGGGCTCCCCCCTTCTTAATTGCTCACCAAACTGTGACAAATTTCTGTTACCAATCTATCCCTCATGTCAGATGATCAGGCTGACACTACAGGATCGTTGGGGGAAGATAAAGAAAACACACCATATAACTGAATTTTAAAGCTTCATTAATAAAATAATAAAACAACAACGGAGAGTGTTGGGAACGCTCCCACATCACTCAGGAAAATATTAATGCCCCAAGCCCGAAGCTCCTTTCATACTTACACACGTACGTCCAGACTGGCCACTTCTGTGTATAATGTTCAGAGGAGGGGGAGAGGTGGAAGGGAGATTATCCTGTATACAGCTTGTCCAGAATTTCCAACATGCTTCTGCTCTTGGGAGGGCTGTTCTTTTACACCCTGGAATCTCCTGCGGCGTCTCTTTCAGAGATTCCAGTCCAGGTCGGCTGCCTGTGGCTTCTTTGGTGTCACCAAGCCACACCGACTCCAGGGTCACAAAGGCACACTGTTGGATCTTACTGGACAGTTAAGCTTTGCAAATGTAATTTCAGTTCTGTAACTTGTATTTCCTTTGCTTCGCCTCTGTCTATATTTTTTCCTTCACAGCCAGCTGGGGCCGAAAGCAGCCCCTCCCTGCACCAAGCACAGTCCGCGCCGATTCCTGACCCTGAACGCAGAGCACCCCCCTCCTTCCATCCCGGGGCCAAGATGATTTTTAAATTAACCCGTTCCTTATGTCTTTTTCTTTCTTTTTCTCTTTCCCATTAAACATTCTAGTAGCAATGCTAACTACTTCAGACAAACTTTTCCCTTGCGTACCATCTGGATGCTTTCTAAATCTTTTTGCAATATCCTTTGCACATTGTGACATGAAAACCATTTTAACCATCTCCTTTCCATGATCAGTTTCAGGATTTAAATTCCCATGCTTTTTAACTTCACAAATCAGTCGAGCACAAAAGTCAGAGAGGTGCTTATCTGGATGCTGGACACAAGCAGTCACCTTGCTCCAATTTGGAGTAGCCTCCCCTGCATCTCTAATACCATTCAAAACAGCTTTTAAAAATCCATCCAACTTTGTCTTTTGAGCTGGATTATTGGGATTCCAGTTAGGGTCAGTAATTAGCCAAGGTGCATTCAAATGAGCTGCAGATTTTTCTTTTACTTTTTGTCTTTCATCTTCTGTCATGAGAGTATCTAATAACTGATTTACATTTGCCCAAGTGGGCACATGAGTGAAAAAGATTGTGCAGAACATTCTTTCCACTGCCTCAGGATTGTCTCATAAGTGAGGCATAGTGCACTGCCAGTTAAACAAATTTGAAGTTGCAAACAGGGTATGGGTAAAACCATCTCATGTTCCCCAGCAACCAGTAGAACCAGATAAGTTCTCAATGAGGCTTGTAATATCAGAGGTGTCTCAGAAACATTCTCTCTCATGGAGTTAAGTAACCTAGTGGGGGTCCACAAGGGCAAGGACAAGGGCTGCTGTAATATTGGGGGTGTTTGAAAAGCAGTCCCTGACCAAGTTTGCAAAAGGCTGGCTGGAGGCTGCACAGAGGGGGTGAGGCTGCCTGATTCCTCTGAAGATGAGGGAACATCACTCTGAGCTCCCCCTTGATTCTCCTCTGTCCCTGAACTGTCCCTAACCTGCTTTTGAATCCTTGCACTCCATCAGACGGGGAAGAACAGGAACAAAATTGTCCTCCTCCCGGTGCGGCTCTGGTGCATATGGTGGGTGATTTTTTTACAAGAGCTCTCCATACAAACAGCTTCAAAAGCTACCCATCCCTCCATGGGTTTATAATTATACCATACAAACAAGTAATCCATTTGTCTCGGCCTAAGATCAACCAAAATATCCCTTAAGGAGTTCCTCCTATCTGTGGAAAAGGTTTCACCCACCGGCCAGTCTCTAGTTGGGGACAAATGAAAGGTAAATGATGGCCATTGGATCCAACACAGATTTCTCATCTTAAATTTAACTAGATCAGCTGTCTCAGAAATCTCTTTCCAATCTCTAAGTATCAGAGACAACGGGGCATCCCCCGGGCACTTACTGCCAACTTGTCTCATTTTAATGAAGGGACTCTAACCCCTCCTCCCCGGGTCGAGGTAAAGGGACTCTAACCCCCACCTCCCCGCGTCGAGCGCTCACTTACCTCTCCAGGGACTTGAACACCTGGACTGAGACTCAAACCCAGGCTGGGACTCTAACCCAGACAACTTGGATCCTGTGCAAACCTGGACTGGGACTCTAACCCAGACCTAAGTAGTCAGGGACTCTAACCCCGACAACCTGGACCCTACTCAATGGGTAGGTGGACGTTGCTGGATTTCTACGAGTTTCAGCTGGTTCACAGAACACGCCTTATCGCCAACGCAGAGATCAGATCACCAGGCAAGTCTCCTCTAAACCGGAGGATGCGCGCTGCGTTGCCTCAGGGTCCGATCCCCCGCCGGAGAGTCAGATGGGTCCCGGCGGAGTCGCCAAAGATGTCAGGGACTCTAACCCAGACGGCAAAGTTCGTTGTCTGACCGCGAGAGAGACAGGCAACACCAGCAAGGTCCGATCAAAAGCTCTTTATTGACAAGTGCACGCATCAATAGAGAGCAGCTCGTCTCCAGACAGAACCAGCCTGCTCTTTACATCTTAGTATAAGCCTATGTAGACAGTTCCGTCGCGTCATAAATTATTCACTGGAGCAACCCACCCCCTTCTTCTAACAACTAGAAACTAGACACCTTTAGTATACATGCATGCCTAAAGTTAGAAATGTAGGGGAGTTAAAAACAAACAAAGAACAAAACCAGGGAGCGAAAACTAGGACTCTTATCAGTTCTTCGAAGGAGCTGCCCGAACACAGCACATGTGGTACTATGCCAGGAATGCAGCTTCTCTCTTATCTCACTTTTTCCCAGCGCTTGTGAGACATGCTGCTGCTTCTCAGTGTTTTCCACTCAGGGATTACCCACAAACCTCTGTTAGCCTGACTTTGGTCAGGTTGGCATACCTGGTTTTGTCTGCTATATCTTTATTCAGGCCTAACAATTATAATGTCACAGTCTCGGTGAATTGACTGCTGCAGCTCCCCGTAGACTCTGCCTGCGCCTCTCACCGAGCTGGAGTACAGCAGGCGAGGGGAGAGCACTCAATGTATTGCATCTACACTAGACGCGATTTATCAACCCCCGCTGGATCGATCGCTGCCCACCGATTCGGCAGGTGGTATAGACATACCCCGAGTATCTGGTGATCGGAGCTGGACCCCCGAGGGGGACACATTGAAGGAACTCAGGGGTTAAGGTGCCTCTATTGTCAACTGTCAGGGCTGCTGTGGCTCAGAGGAGGGTGCTTGACTGCCTGGCAGGCTTAGGCGCCGCAAGCCTTGGAGGTGGGAGAAGTGAAGCGGCCACGGCGTGCTCGGGGTGCTCGTGCTCGGAGCAGGGGTGAGCTCGGGCGACGGGGGTGCCGCAGGGCAGAGCAGGAGAGTTGCCACAAGAGGGGAGCCTCAGGGTGGAGGGGGGAGCTGCCACGGGTGGGGCGCCTCAGGGCAGGGGTGCGGGGGGGGGAGGGTGCAAGGTGGAAGTTTCGCCTAGGGCATGAAACTTCCTTGCACCGGCCCTGCCCCACGCCCTGCCTGCAGCCAGCCCTGCACCCCCTGCCCTGCCCTGCCGGCAGTCAGCCTCTGTCTCCAGCCAGCCCTGCACCTTCTGCTTTGCCTGCACCAGCCGCATCCTCCCTGCCCTGTCTCCAGCCAACCCCTGATGCACCCCCCTGCCTGAAGCCAGCCAGCCACGCAGCCCTTGCCCTGCCTGAAGCCAGACCCTACCTCCAGCCAACCCCACATCCACTGGTGCCCTGCACTTCCCAGGGCAGTAACCCTGCACATCTGCTTCAATGAGGGGGGCAGGGAGCAGCTGGGACCCACACATGTGCACACCCTAGGGTGACCAGACAGCAAGTGTGAAAAATCGGGACGGCGTGGGGGGTAATAGGATCCTAGATAAGACCCCAAAATTCGGACTGTCCCTATAAAATTGGGACATCTGGTCACCACAGCACACCCCCAGGACTCCTGAGTTCCATTGCTGGGTTTCCTATTGGTTCCTCTGCTGGTTGTTTTCCTTTTTCTGGGGACTTTGGGCAAGTTGCTCCCCACTCTCGGGCTCTGTCCCCAGCAGTCAAATGGGGATTTCATACCTTCCCGCTATTGGAAAGTGCTGGGAGAATCCCCCAGCAAAAGCTGCTCTGACAGTGCTAAGCAGCATCTGACCATTCAAGGTCGGAGCTCACTGCCCAGGAGGAGTGCTTGGCTCTGGGGTTTCACTTCAGCCCAGTGTAGAGAGAGAGCCCTAACCATGGAGTTTGGCTCAAGAAGACCAAGTCTCCAATTTGTTAAGGGTGTTTTGAATTTCAATCCTGTGCTCCAAAGTGCTTGGTGTCAGTTGTAAACTTTAGGAGCATGCTCTCC
This sequence comes from Gopherus flavomarginatus, assembly GCF_025201925.1. NCBI lineage: Eukaryota > Metazoa > Chordata > Testudines > Testudinidae > Gopherus > Gopherus flavomarginatus. The sequence goes on from NW_026115106.1 coordinate 791,839, forward strand.
ACTCCATTTTCCAAATCATTCATGAAAATATAGAATAGTACCTGACACCGGACTGATCCCTGCCAGACCCACTAGGTTCACCCTCCCCGTTGGGCAGCTAAACATGGAGAAGGGCTCCTGGAGTCTTGGCTTTCAACCAGCTCTGCACCCACATTACACTGATTGCAGCTGGACTACATTTCCCTCGTTTGCTTCTGAGAATGTCCTATGGGACTGTGTCGAAAGCCTTAGTAACACCAAGCTAGATCCCATCTATTGTTTACTCACCTCTACCAGGCCCAGAACCCTGCCAAAGAAGGAAAGAGGATTGGTTTGGAATGATTTGTTCTTGACAATTCCACGCTCACTAGTCATAAGAACCAAATCATCCTGTAGGTGCTGCTGACAAACTGAGTGTTTAAGAATGTATTGCAGGATCTCTCCAGCTATGGCAGTCAGGCTAGCTAGTCTGTAAGTCCCAGAGGTCTTTTTGTTCCCCTTTGAAAGATAGGTCCTGTCTTGTTCATGGATGGGAAGATGTTCTTTTTCAGGGGTCTCAGACGAGAACTGGGGCACAACACCTGGTTTGTTAAGGCCACAAAAACGGAGGCAGGAACCTCTTCTCTGCTGCTGGCAAAGAACCACAGGTACCTAAAAGATAGGGACTCACATCTTTGAATGGGCTTTAAAAAGGCAGTGGTTAATAAGTTTGGCCCCGACCATTTCTTGTTTCCACAGACTAGACATTTTAGCAAACTTTAGAATTCCTTGGTGCTAAACACTGTGAAACTCCCCTTTCTCCTTCACAGAGGGCTTTAATACCCCTTATCTCACTTGGGCTCTAAACTGCCCATAGTTCGAGAACTGTTCCTGTTCCGATTGGACAGATGGGAGAAGGGAAGTGACCTACCCAAGGCCTACACAACAAGGCGATGGCAGAGCCAGAAAGAGAAGCAACCAGTTCTGACTCCTGTTCTAACAGATGAAAACACCCCAGAGCCCAGGAATCGAGATGGTGGGAAAATTTCATTCAAACCGTTTCTGTCCGAAAATCCCATTTAGACTAAACCAGTTTGTTTCTCAAAATCATAACAAGTGGGATGAAAGATCTTTGCAAAAATATTTTGTTGCAAAACAAAAGCATCTCCTCTTTGTCAGAGTGTGTTAAATTGTCTCCTCGCACACAAAGAGGAGACACTTACATCTCAACCATTAGATAAGATGCTTCAATCTGAGCTAAGTCGTTGCTACTATTAACAATTTCAAAATAAAAAAATACAAATAAAATAGACTATTTCAGCTAATCTATTATGTCATAATCTGGGAAACTTCATATTATGCACTACTTCTAGTGACACTCCCAAATGGATCCGCATCCTTCACCCACCATGAGGTAGGTAAGAGCGGATCATTATTATCCCTACTTGAAAGAGGGAGAAGCTCAGGCTGAGAAAGGAGAATTGACTTGTCTTAGGTCACACAGCCCGTCAGAGGCAGTGTTGGGAATAGGACCGAAGAGCCCTGATTTTCAAACAAACCATCGGATCTTGAATTTCAGACATTGAATGACCTGAATACTGTGCTCTCAGATGAGCTCCAGACCAACAACAGTGACAGTAATTATTCAGCAAGTATTTGAGGAGAACTGCAATGTTAGAGGGAATCATCAACTGCTCAGAGACAATTAATGCAGAGAAGCAGCAAAATTAATCAAAGATAGAACTGGTTCTGACTTATTTACTTGATCTTAAAAGAGAACAACAAGGACCTGAGTCTCCTCCCTGTCAATATCCCCCTGCTCAACCAATCAGGGTAGAGACGGAGGACGGGAGGCTGAGGGTTCTCACCAGAGAGCCCAAAGGATGGCCCAGGTCACCGGTGGGGATCACTGCCCGAGCACTATTTCAGTCCCACATTTTTGGGTGGACCTTCCATAGTGGGAGCTGCAGAGGACTTCCCTGCAACACACACACACACACCTCCGTCCTGTTGTTGGGAAGGGAACAGGAGAAAGGACAAAAGAAGCAAGAGAAGAAGAGGAGGGAGGGATGGAGGAAGAGGTGAAACAAAAAGGACAAACCCTAATGTCCCCAGCGATTCTAAGGGACAAAATCCCAGGTGCGCAATAAAATTCTGCCTCCTTAAGCTCGTGTTTTCCATGCCTAGAATTCACTTGTCACCAGATAGATCAGACTGAACAGGTTTCAAACCTCCAGGAGGCTCTTACCTTCTAAACAGGGACGGCTGTTTTCTAGTAAAATCACTACAAGGGAAGGAGGAAACTCGAAAGAGGTTCCTCCTGGCGCTCACGTCCATGACCCCAAATTAATCTCTCAGTCCTCAAAGAGAGACCTGGAGAAGGAAACGTGCTGAAGCAAAGCCACAGAGGTCTCTGAGGTTTCCCTGGCCCCTCGCCCCTGTCCTGCCTGGCTGATGTCAGCATCTCTCTGTGAGGTCACCACCTCCCCACCACCTTTGACCAATAGTCTGAGGTCCTGCAAAAGGCCTTTGTGATGTCACTGCCACACCCCTCCCTTGCTGGGCTAATGTCCTGCCCCTGGCCAGGCACTTTGGAGGTTTGAGCTACTCCCTGTGGATCACCCCACTCAAGGAGCGTTCGTTCTAGGCAGCAAGCCGGCTAGACAGGAAAACATCAGACGCTGCTCCCAATGCTACACTCAGTTTTTCAGAAATTAGTCGACTTCATGGTCAGAAGACACCATTAGAGCATCTAACCTGCATATCACAGGCCTCCTGTATGACATAACAGCTACTTTGGGGGCAAACACATTCCAGAAAGGCATCTAGTCTTCATTAAATGACATCAGGAGATGGTGAATCCACCACTTTCCTTGGTAGCTTGCTCCTGTGGTGAATCATCCTCGCTGTTGACTATTGTGCCTCAGTTGTAATATGAATTTGTCTCTTTTCACTTTCCAGCCATTGGGTCTTGTTATGCCTTTCTCTGCTCCATTCAAGAGCCCGTAAAAACCCAATCTTTTCTCTCCATTAAGGCCCTTCAACATTTCAATGAAATCACCTTTCAATCTTCTTTTGATAAGCTAAACAGGTTGAGCTCTTTCAATAGCTCACTGGAAGGCATTTTTCTCCAGCCCTCAGAACATTTGGTGGCTCTTTGCTGCCCTAGCTCCAATTTCACAACATCTTTTTCAAATGAGGATACCAGAACTGGAGGCAGTATAAAGGTTGTATAAAGGTAAAATTAAATAGGTTGCAGAGGAGTTTTTTTTAATTTCGGCTTTTGTTGCTAAAAATTTTGTCTCTCTGCGGTGAGAAAAAACACTCCCCGAATGCCAAAATTTGAGCCATGAAAAGCGGCAGTGTGAACAGCGCATCATAGGTGGAGCTGTGCTCCCGGTGACAAAGCTCCTGCCCCTCATTGGAGGTAGTTTGGCTTTGTTGCCGGGGAAGCTCTCTCTCAGCGATAAGGACGGCCACACAGCGCACCTTACAATGGCATGGTTAGAGTGGCACAGCTGCACCGTGGTAAGGTGCGCGGTGTAGACACAGCCTCAGAGCTGGGGAAAGCCGACAGGCGCTGAGGAGCACAGGGTTCAGACAGAGACATCCGTTAGGAGAGGAACTATTCACAGGGATTCTCTATAGCCTAGTAAGGTGGAGAGGATGGAAGATGATAATGTACAGGTAGGTTCTGATGAGAAACAGTGAAATGAAAGAGTCTCCCTCAATTACATCATGTAATAGCAGACAGCTAAAATGGGACACATTTTAGAAGTGCTTAAATACAAACGCTAAACGTCTAAGTACTAAGACTGGTGAATTTGAGTGCCTGGTATTGAGTGACGATATTGATAGGATAGGCATCACAGAAACCCTTGCACCCCCTCCTGCACCCACATGGGGAGACTGACCTGTGTGCATGGAGCAGCTGGCATTGCTGCCCCCCACTCCTCCCTGGAACGCTGCTCATCTGGGCACCCCTAGGGGCTGTGGGATGTGGGGGCAAGAAGTGAGATCATCCGAGCTCCCTGCATCCAGGTCACTTTCCTCAGCCGGGCTGCATAGCGGGAGGGCAGAGAGCAGCAGCTTCTGATGCTCCCCTCACAGCACAGCCCAAGTGGGAAAAGTGACCAGGACGCATGGAGCACATAGGGTTGCTCCTTACTCCCCTCAAACCTCTATGGACCCATGGAGGAGCATTGGGGCAGGGGAGAGCAGTGAGCACCTTTGCACTGCCACACGGTGCCCTTTGACCCCTGGAGCCCTGGGCGGCTATCGGGGGGCACCACCCCTAAGGCCGGCCAGGCTCCCCAGAACGAGCAGCAGAAAACACAGAGACTGGCCACACACTGAGCAGTGGTAGCCTGGGCGGCTCGTAATGGAGGCTCAGGGGGGAGGGGTGTCATAACATTTTTTCCCAGATTTGGACCTTAGCGTCCAAAATATGGGTGTTAGCATGAAAACCTCCAAGCTTAGTTACCAGCTTGGACCTGGTAAAGCTGCCACCAGCCAGGGATTTATACAGTGCCTGGCTCGCTGTGGTCTCCCCAAAACCTTCCCCGGGGGACCCCCAGACTCAGATGCCTTGAGTCTCACAACAAAGGGGAATAAACCATTTCCCTTCCCCCTCCTCCCCTCCAGGTGTTCCCTCCCTGGGTTCCTGGAGAGATATACAGAAGCAAGCTCCGTGAATCTAAACAGAGGGACTCCCCCTCCCTGTTTCCAGTCCTGGAAATAGAAGTACCAAGATAGCTAATCTCTCTTCCCCCTTACCCAGAGGGTATGCAAAGTCAGGCTAGTAAATCTAACACAACGAGATTTTCCCCCTGACTTCTTCCTCCCACCAATTCCCTGGTGAGCTGCAGACTCAATTCCCTGGAGTCCCCACTAAAGAAAAAATCCAACAGGTCTTAAAAAGAAAGCTTTATATAAAAAGAAAGAAAAGGACATAAAAATGGTCTCTCTGTATTAAGGTGACAAATACAGGGTTATTTGCTTAAAAGAAAAAAATGAATAAACAGCCTTATCCAAAAAGAATACAATTTAAACATTCCAGCAACTACACACATGTAAATACAAAAAAAACCAATATAAACTTATTGTCTTATTATCTTTGTACTTACAACTTGGAAACAGAAGATTAGAAAGGCAGGAGATAGAAAAATCACTCTCATAGCCGAGACGCCACAGACACAAGACAAAGAACAAAGAACTCACACACAAACTTCCCTCCACCCAGATTTGAAAAAGTCTTGTTTCCTGATTGGTCCTCTGGTCAGGTGTTTTAGGTTACTGGTGTTACCCCTTTATAGGTAAAAGAACATTAACCCTTAGCTATCTGTTTATGACAAGGGGGCTCAGCCTCCCCAAACCTTGCACTGCCAAGGGGACAGTGGGGCCCATGATCAGGGGCCCTGGCCAAGTTAGGTCCCCCTGGAAAAGTCTCCCCTATGTCAGCCCCAGGGCTGGAGGAGCTCCCACTCCCTGCTACAGCCCGGGGGCTGCAGCAGGGGCACAGAGCTTCTCTGGTCTCAGGGCCACAGCGGGGCAGGGGTAAAGGAGTGATAGGGTGGGGCTGGTGGGGGAAGGGGTGGAACAGAAGTGACAGTGGATGGGGCCATGGGTGGAAGGGGGTAGAGCCACAGACAGAAGGTAGGGGCATGGTTCTGGTGCTGGGGCCCCCACACTTGTTCTCCCTTTCCCGGGGGTTTGGCATCACTAGCCCCGGCTTAGCGAGTAGGGTTCAGTGGTCCCCATAATGTGGGGTGCGACTCCTAGGGGGACACAGAGGAACATTCATGGGGGCACCTCAGGACCTGAGCCAGCCCACATAGAGGGCAGGGAGGGAGCACCACTCTGCCACAGCTCTTCCCCAACCCCACCCTCAGCCTGAGACTCTGGCTCCCAGCCCGGCGTCGACCCCTTTACCCCTGTCCGCACCCCTCACCCCAGCAAGCAACAGCCCCACTCCTCCCAGCCCCGGTTCTTGACCGTGGCTTCCGAGGGGCCACAGCCATGGCTAAGAGGGCACAATGTGAAATGTTTGGGGACCACTGGTTTAGGGTGACGTCCTCAATCACTTCTCTGCAGTCCAATAAAAGCTATTCCTCACTCACCTACCCCTCCATCAGGACGGACTAGGTATGTTCTGCTGCCCTTCACTCATACAGGAAGGAGAATAACATTTCATTCCACTCAATCCTAAAGTCATTTGTAACCCAAGACCATCCCAAACTGGTCATTTTGGGGAAGCGGCCCCATCATGCTGCATAGCTAGGCAGAGTAGGTGTGTCTATGCAAACACGGTCTGTTCCTGAAGTCTTTCCCCAGCTCCTCACTAGGTGAGAGAGGGGAGCTCATTCAGACCCTGCTTTCGCTTAGTATTTAAAAACTCCTTAGTGTCCCTATCTCTGCCGGCCTTAGATTTCTCCTCCTGTCTGTTTTTTCACAGCTCAGATGAGGTGACCGAGTGGTTAAGGTGATGGACTGCTACCCCATTATGCTCTGCCTGCATGGGTTCAAATCCCATTCTCATCAGAGGCATTTAGTCTTCACCCTCCTTTATAGACAACCATCTCCCCCTTTGGTACAATAACAGATCAAACAATGTTGCTTGTGTTACCCAAAATTGGGTCAGTTAGTAAGCTTAGAGAGGACTAATAATGCCCCTCCCCCCCAGAGTCTGGCAGAAAGCAGCACATTTATTAGCTTGATAGCTAAGCTCAAAAGAAGGGATGGGGGAGGGTGTCACACTCATACTCACGCTCCCAGGACAGGCCTGGCAGTGGAGATGTCAGGATCCTTTAAGGTAAGTGTCCCACAGCGCAGCGATGGACGGTGCGATGAAGATCAGTCTCCCTGAGGTGCAATAGAATGTAACACAGCGAACCACTGGCCAGATGGGCCGGGTGAAGGGCATTCACTGGAGGTACAAAGGAGAGTGGGAAAGCCACTTCACAGGCATTCAAAGCGGGAAAGGACACAAGCTGGGGGAGTTTAACAGACCTTTTGAGCATACAGGTTATACAGAGCATACAGATCACTGCTGCTCCTACAACATGATAAGTTCTCAAGCAGCATGTTTCTTACTTTGCCCATCTGTCAATTTTGATGATTATTGATGGAAATATTTTGCCATTGGGTTGTGTGTTTACACAGAAATTGACATTTACCAACAAATACACAATTCTTCCAAGCCTGCCTAGTCTGCAGTTGATGGGTTTAGAGGGACACATTCACTCTTCCAGGTCCCCATTCCAGGCCTGTGCTCTCCAGGTTGTCAACTTCCCGCACTGCTGGGATCCTTCCCTCATCTCCCCCCAAACCACTGCCCCACCCCCACTTCTGGGGTCCCCTCCCTACACTGTCTAACTCCACTGCTGGCAGGATCCCTTCCTGTTCCTTTCATTTCCTGCCTCCACTCTGGGCAAAAGCTCTGCACTCTTCCCACACCAGAAGTTGAACCCAGGCCACCTGGGTGAAAACCAGGAATCCTGACCACTAGCCCATATGGGACTATTGTTGCATCTGACAAAGTGGGTATTCACCCACGACAGCTCATGCTCCAATACGTCTGTTAGTCTAGAAGGTGCCACCGGATTCTTGGCTGCTATTATTACTACAACTCAGGCCTTGGCTACACTGGAGAGTTACAGTGCAGGTGGTGGCTTTACAGCGCTGTAACTTACTCCCCGTCCACACTGGCAAGGCACATACAGCGCTGTATCTCCCTGGCTACAGTGCTGCATGTGCTCCACCTCGACGAGAGGAATAAAGAGAACAGAGCTGGTGATGCAGCGCTGGGGTGCCAGTGTAAACAGTGATTAATCTTACTACGCTGTCACTGACCTCCGGAACCTTCCCATAATGCTTTTAAGTAGAGATAACGCTCTTTGTTTTGGTGTGATGCCTCTGTTTGCTTTGCTGTGAGCTCAAGGCTCCCGGAGCTGCTTATCTAAAAACCAAACACAGTTACTGTTTGCAGTGAATGAGCAGAGGCAGGGGGATCCCTTTGGAACACCCACAGCTGGTGTTTGCTTGAGGAGAGAAGCAGCCGGGTGGGCACGGGGGAGGGGGGGTCTGTTTTGGATCAGCGGCTTATCTGGTCTGTGAGGAAAAGAACAAAGGCGGCTATTTGCATTTAGTGAATGAGAGAGGGGTGGGGGAGGAGGCTTGAACTTGCCAGGCAGGGAGCTGACACAGTGTCAGCTCCAAAAATCCACTCGCTCTGTCTCCCCCACGCTCCGTGTCACACTCCACCCCACCCTCCTCTTTTGAAAAGCACATTGCAGCCACTTGAATGCTGGGATAGCTGCCCATAATGCACCACTCCCAACAGCGCTGCAAATGTGGCCATGACAGAGTGCTGGTAGCTGTCAGTGTGTCCACACTGCAGCGCTTTCCCTAAACAGCTGTAGGAAGACAGCTTTAACTCCCAGCGCTGGACAGCTGCAAGTGTAGCCAAACCCTCTCTAAGCCGACCCCTTATGAGAACAGCAGGGACTAGCATGACTAGATGTCCCGATTTTTGGGTCTTTTTCTTATATAGGTGCCTATTAACCCCACCCCCATCCCAATTTTTCACATTTGCTGTCGGATCACCCTAGCAGGGGTTGCACACAGGGCTGCATTAACCTTCAGGTGCTGAGGTTTCCCTCTCTCCATTCCCAGAGCCTGTGATCAGGAAACAGACATCAGGGCTCCCAGGTGCTGCACAGACCATGACTGAGATCAGACCCCATATTATGCAAGGTGCTGTACAAACCCTGGGCAACACTGAGACACCCAGGAGGTTCCCCTCAATTTCCCTGAGCCTCTGCTGCCCAACTTCTTCTGAATCCCTCTGGCTCACCCCCCCCCACAAAAAAACCCCACCTTTCCAAACAGTCCTTCTTTCCTTGCCCCCTGATTCTGGTTTCACACCCTGGGACCATCTCCTCTCTTTGTCTCTCCCCCTCCAGGTGAAGCAGAAATGGAGGCAACTTCAGCCACTGGAGTCAGCCTCAGCGAGCACTGCAGCCGGCCCCGGGGGAGGGGGGGTGTTTGCAGACACAGGAAGGGAGCAGGGGGTGCTGGGAAGAAGGCGGCAGGAGAACAAAGCTCAGAGACCCAACATGGGGAAATTCCAGGGGGCGGGGCTCTGACACATCCCAGGTGCGGACAGCTCCTGGGGGCGGGACTCTGGCTCAGCTCGGGGGCAGGGCAGCTCCTCGGGGCGGGGCTCCAGCACATAGCAGGGGTGGAGCAGCTCCTGGGGGCGGGGCTCCAGCACAGAGCGGGGGCGGAGCAGCTCCTGGGGGCGGGGCTCTGGCACAGCCCATGGGCAGGGCAGCTCCTGGGGGCGGGGCTCTGGCACAGCCCGGGGGCGGGGCAGCTCCTGGGGGCGTGGCTCTGGCACAGCCCATGGGCAGGGCAGCTCCTGGGGGCGGGGCTCTGCTCAGCTCAGGGGCGGGGCAGTTCCTTGGGGCGGGGCTCTGGCACATTGTGACGCGGAGCCAGGGCTGAACAGCTGCTTCCTGGTTCTCCACGTGCTGCCAGCAGCGCTGGAGCTGCCCGAGCCAGAGCGGAGCCGCTGTTGTCAGCTGCAGCCAGGATCTGCCCCCGGCCCCACTGGGATCCAGGTGGGGACAGAGACTGGGGCCCAGGGGTTCCCCTTTGTGTGGCTGGCGGGGGCGGGAGGGGAGAAGCCAGAGCTGCAGGCGGGGGAAGGGCGGTGGGACATTGTGACCCGGAGCCCCCGGGGAATGAGAGGCGCTGGGGGGCAGGAAAGTGACTCTGCCCCAGGGAGCCTGGGAGAAGCCTTGAAGGCGCCTCGGCCCCAGTGGAGCTGCAGGAGGATCCGCCCGCCCGCCCCGCTGGGATGGGGGGGCCGGGGCCCGGCCGTCGTGTGGGGGGGAGGGGCGGACCCCGGGCCCGGGGGGGGGGGGCGGTGTATTAAATCCCTCCCCATAGCAATGTGCTACTCCCGGGCACTGCGCATGCCCAGTAACAGCCGCTGAAGCCGCTGCCCTTCCCCCTGCCCGGACCAGCCGTAACGTTCCGCCGGGCGCTGGGGGCGGGGCTGGAGCGGGGCGGGGAAGTAACAGGGAGCGTGGGAGGGGCGGGCGCAGAGCAGGAAATTGATGGGCGGGGGGGTGGATCAGGCAGCTGGAGGCAGGGTTCGTGGGGGGCTAAAGGGCACAATCCGGGCTGGGGGGAGGAGCAGGAGTTGAGCTCAGGGGGAGGCGCTGGCAGAGCCCCCCCTTTGGTGTGAGGGCGGAGGTGTCGAGGGGGGAGGAGAAGCCGGAGTTGCAGGGGGGGAGGTCACTGGGGTGGGGGTGTAGATCTGTCTCTGTGCAGCCAGGACATTCCCGGGGTGGGAGGGAGGTGAGTTAACTGGATCCTGTCCCTGTTTTTGCCACTTCCTCCCACACACACATTCTCTCAAGATTTCCCCTTTTCTCTCTCATTATCACACGTGGCTATAAAATCCAGGGAGATTCTCCTCCCCCCCCCCAATGATCAGCTCTCTAATTGCCTCTGATTTTCCCTTTTCTCTCCATACTTCTCAAAGGTCAATTTAAAATCACTCCGATGGGGGGTGGATTTTCCCACCCATTTTATCTGCAGCGATTTGTCCTTGTTTGGGTGGGAAATTGTTGCCCTGGGTCATTCCCCAGAACATGGCTCCCACTGGAGTGGGATGGGATGAGGTTCCCGTTCTCTGCCAGGGCAGGGAAGGGAAGGGAGGAGCACATCCCCCATGGAGACTGCCCAGACCCCATTTCCCAATTCCCCTGCGGCCCCCTTCCATTGTCCAGGGAGCCTTCCAGCTCCCCCCCCCGCCCTTAAATCAGCTCCTCAAAGGGCTCTGAGCTGCTCACGTGAATGGTTGCCCCGTGGCCGGGGGGGACCATCACATTCTGTTTATGTATTGGACAGTCATATAAAATCCAGTCCAACAGTCCCCCTTTTCCACTAGTTATTTAATAGCAACATCAAATCCCCTCCGATCTTGGTGGTTTTCTCTCATGTTATCAAATGTCGTTTGTGACAGGGTTCTCTCTGCGTGTGTCAAAGATTGATATAAAATACCCCAAACATTTGCCCCACTTCTCTCTAGTTGTTTTATTTCTAATTGAATATGATGGGTTGTTTCCCAATGTGCTAAGATGCAGCCGCCTCTGGGGTGGATCCATGGTGGCCATTATTTGCTAGTGACAGCCCGTGGATCTTTCTTGCCCTCCAGGCCTTCCATTCTCCTGTTAAAGAAGCACTCCCCAGGCTCCCTCTGCCTGTGTGACTGGCCAGCAGGAGGTGGTGTTAACTTTCTAGCCACTTCTCACACTCTGTGAGGTAACACTTGCAGGGGCAGGGAGGGTGTCTGTGTGGGGAGATTGCAGCTGAAGGGGCATTGTGGTAGGGGGAGGCCTCTGGGTGGCTGGGCAGGGGGTACCCTAGTCAGGTTGGTGGGTTGTGGAGGTTTGGGGTTTTCGGGGGTGGTGGTTCTGATGTGCCCATCCCTGAGGCTATGGGTCCTGGAGGTGGGTATCGCTGGGGGCCTGGTGGCTGCAGAACAGTGGGGGTGGGTGTCTCTTGGGGAGGCGGGACAGAGGGTTAGAGGGAGCCTGGTTCTGTGCCAGGGGCTCTGTCTGTGCTTCCCCCGCTGGTTCCTGGTTTTGTTGCCATGCCCAGTGCACAGAGCTGGGGGAGGGGATCCCTGGCACTAGGTGAGGGCATGCCAGGGAAGCAGAGTGATGGGTCGCACTGTAAAGCATCAGGGGGTCACACTGGGCAGAGGAGGGGGTCCCAGGCAAATGTCAGGGTAGATCGTTCTGGAGGGTGGGGAAGTTCCTAGGCAGGCAGTGAGGGACTGAGTTCCCAGTGGGGGGGGGGTCCCTTGAGGGGGTCCCTGGCTGCTGGGGGCTCTTGGTGGGGGGAACCCTTTGGGATTCCCAACCTGGCAATCATGGTGTGGTGGGGGTTCTCTGGCCGGTGGGGCTTTGAGGGGTATCTGGGGTCCCTGGCCAGGGACTCTGGGGGCTGCGTCCCAGGGAATATCTGATGGGATCCTGGCTGGGGGGTGTCTGGGGCCCCTGGCTGGGGGGTCTGGGCTCTGGGTACTAGGGGGTGTCTGGGGGCTGCTGCTAACCATGATCCTTCTCTCTGGTCAACTTGTACCAGAGTCCTGGCTCCTAGTCACCAGGTCACCAAGTCCATTCCCCAGTCACGTGCCCTGTCACTGTGATAACTTTCTGTCCACTTAGCAAACACTGTTAGTGTGAATTCACAGAATTTACTTTTCTCCTCTTTTGAAAACTGCAGGAACTTTCGGTTCCGTTTGGAAAATTTTTGCCCCCAGTCCTTGTCCTAGATCTGCGGGGGTGAGGGAGGTGGGAAGGGAGTCAGCACTGCCACACGATGGTCTTTTCCACAGCGTTCTGAACTCATTCTTTCTGAAATCCGGTGTCATTGAGACCGTTGTTAATCCAGAGTCACTGTATGGAAAGACAAGGAGTGATTCCAGATGGACAGTGGGTCAAATGAGATCAGCCATTCTCCCTGTGAGGAGGGGCTCCCATTAGCTGCTCTCCCCAGAGAGCTAAAGGAGGGAAGCTGCTCATACACTCCGTCCCTCTCTGCTCAGGATATTGGGGTTCAGCTTCCTGGGTCAGATGCTGCAGCCTCCATTGTGATCTGGGAGACCAGGCTTGGCAGCTGCTGCTCCCCCAGTGGGGCTCTGTGCTGGGAAGTGACCTTAATTAAAGCTTCTTCTCTGCCCGGCCCAGGGGATGACTTTCTGCAGCTGGTCCTAGCCCCCTAGGGCAGTCCTGGGCCCTGTTACTACTAAATTCTGAGCCAGAGTCTCCAGGTAACTGAAAGACCTCAGGGAATGTCCTAGGGTCTGGCAAGAAAGTGACTCTGCACAAACAACACCACCTCATTTCTCCTCCCATTAGCGGTTGCCAGGAGGAAATCCAGCCATGGGAGAGCAAAGCCCCCAGGAATGGGACTGTCCCAGCCAGAGGGGCAGGGAGAGAGGACAGGGGAAGGAGAGACTGAAAGGGGCAGTGGGAGAAATGAATGTGGGGGAGAGATTTCCAGCTCTCTAGTCCACCCAGACACATGTATTGCTGCATCCTGGGGCAGAACCACTTTCCAGTGAACAAAACAAGGATCAGACAGAGCAAAAGCCAGTTCCTGACTCCATATTCCCCCTGCTGGGGTGTGGCTGCCGTGGGGTCAGTGTCTGAGGGAATCCCCCACAGTGACTCCTTTGGTTCTGCTCTTTTCTAGCCTTGTGTTCAGAGAAGGGGTGAGGGGAGAGAGAAGGGAGGTTAAAAATGTGTCTGTGGACTTAGCCTGGCAGGAGGGGCCAGGTCTAAATTGTAATAAACAGATTGAGCATTTCCCAGCATGACAGAATCTAGGGTGTCTGTCTGCAGGGAAAGGGCCTGGGGGAATTGTGATGTGAAATTAACTAAAACCGGTTCTGAAACGCCCACAACTGCCCTTCTCCCCCAGACAGGCTGCAGAATGTTTTGCTCCAGCTCATCCCAGCCTGGCGTGGGACAGGGAAGAGAAATGGCTGCAGTGGAGTCAGTCCAGGTAGAGATTATCGGGGGGTTGCTGGTGGGTTCCTGCTGGAGGAAAGGGAGAGCAAATACACCAGAGGTGGGAAGGTTTGCAGAGTCTGGTTTGGAGGTTGGAGCGGGGCAGGAAATTCACAGCGTGGGGAAAGGAGGAGGCCAGGGTGTGGCAGACCTGCTGGGAGTTATTTACTAAGTGGCCTAGATTCTAGGAACAGACCCAGGAGGTTTGGAGGTGGAAATGCCCTAATTTGTGAAGAGAGAAAATAACCCACCTACATGGAGCTAGTCAAACTGACCAGACTCCTAGTGCTGGAGCCTGACCTCATTAACCATCAGCTGCTGTGAGATATAAAGGGGACACCCATGAGTCAGGCTTATTGGAGCTGCCTCTCCCTTCATATCCCACTCCTCACAATGAGGAGGGTGTTGGGCATCCTACCAGCGAGCTCTCCCTGGACCCTGCTAGGGGCTCCATCTCCTGTATCAGTCAGTGGCTAGTAGGGGGGTGATGGATATGCTGGGAGAGATAAGGGGCTCTCTCTTCATCCCCTCACCCTGGCATTTGCTGGATACTCTGAGCCAGGTCGAGGTGGGACTCTCCTGACTATGATCCACCCAGAGCTTCCATTTGATTCACTCTTCTCTGCCACAAATAGTGGGGCTGTGAGTGGGGCAGCAAGTCCTTAGTGTTGGACTCTTACTCTTTCAGGGGCTGGTGACCTTCAAGGAGATGGCTATGTATTTCACCAGGGAAGAGTGGGCTCTGCTGGACCCCACTCAGAGAGCCCTCTACTGGGATGTCATGCAGGAGAACTATGAGACTGTGACCTCGCTGGGTAAGGGTTCCTGTCCCTTCTGTTCTTGGAAGGGGAAATGAAGAGTGAAGGTTCACGCCACCCCCACAATGCCATCTGTACCCTGTCCTGTTTCAGCATCACCCCAATAGGCCAGTGACACACATAATACCAGAGACCCTCCTCTGCTGCAGAACACTTTGGGAACAGAGCACAGGAGCCGTATTGCACAGTGTCAAATATCTCCTGTTTGCTCAAGTGAAACTGGGGGTTAGGTCTGGCATAACTGTCCCATACCCCTAATCATTTTTGTTGCCCTTTTCTGAACCTTTTCCAATTCCAATATTTCTATTTTTGAGATGGGGTGACATGTGCATGCAGTATTCAAGATGTGGGTGTATCATGGATTTATTTGCTGTTTTTACAAATATGATCTATGAGATATTCTGTCATATCTATCACTTTCTTAATTATTTCCTACATTGTTCACTTTTTTTCACTGCTGCTGCACATTGAGTGGATGTTTTCAGAGAACTATCCACAGTGACTCCAAGATCACTCTCTTGAGTGGAAACAACTAATTTAGACCCCATCATTTTGTACTGTATAGTTGGGATTGTGTTTTCCAATGGGCTGCACTATGTGCTATCCTGTCATCTAGTACTGCTAAGATCCTGGATTCAGTAATATCCCTGCCCTTCCTGTTCCCTTTCTCCACCGAACCCCGCCAGCCCATGCTTCCTGTTCCCAGCTTCCCCAGGATTCTCGCACTGTCTCTGAACCTCTCTGTCAGCAAGAAGCAGTGCCAGGGACA
Source organism: Gopherus flavomarginatus (assembly GCF_025201925.1). Lineage (NCBI taxonomy): Eukaryota > Metazoa > Chordata > Testudines > Testudinidae > Gopherus > Gopherus flavomarginatus. The sequence goes on from NW_026115106.1 coordinate 806,979, forward strand.
CTTGCCCTCTGTCTGGAGTCTTCGATTTCTGGGACATGGATTTACTTTCTCTGTGTTGTAAGAGGCTCTGTCATAATGAGTGTCTGTGATGTTACCCAGAGTACAATCTGGACTGTTAAATAGCTGTACCTCAGTCCTCCAGCATGGGGTGCCTTTTCCACTGTTTTCCCGCGAGAACAGCCCCTCTTGGCCAATTAACACACAGTCTCCAGCATGTAACTCACTCCCAGCTACACAGTATTGAGTGCTGCTAGACAGCCACTCATGAATTACACCTCAGGAGAAAACCAGCAAATTCTCAAGTGCCCAACTTTCCCCCAGAAATGTGCATCTTGCACTGTCCAGCACGCTACTGAACGACCCAAGCTCATATGAAGTCTGTCATTTCATCAGCGGAAAATGACATGCACCAGCTTGTTATCCCAAACAGAGTTTCCAACACACTTCAATCCACACATACTGGTTAGATGAACAATAAACCAAGCTTGTTAACTACCAAAAACTAAAACTAGGCCCAGTCCATGAAAGGGGCACTCCCAGGAGAGACTGTACAAAGGCTGGAACATGAAACACCTTTGTAAACCTGAGACAGCTGCCTTGGGGACAATGACAGGGAGAATCCCCCAAAGTGACTCCTTTGTTTCTGCTCTTCTCTGGCCTCCGATTGTTCCTTCCAACGTGGAGTACTTTGCACTTGTCTCTACTGAATTTGATCCTATTTACTTCAGATCATTTCTCCCGTTTGTCCAGATCATTTTGAATTTTAATCCAATCCTCCAAAGCACTTACAACCCCTCCCAGCTTGGTGTTGTCCGCAAACTTGATACGTGTAAGAGAGAGACTGTTACTGGGAGGGTTTCCCCATGTGTCAGAGGGTTACACCCTGGTGGGAGGGGGCTAGGCCTGTACTGGAATAAGGTCACTCTGTGCTTCACAGTGTGCTAGAACCTAGAATGTGCATTAGCAGGGGAAAAGCTGGGGGGAATCGGCTTGTGGAATGGACAAAAGCCTAGTCTGAATTCTCACACCTTGCCCTTTTCACCCCGGCAGGCCAGAGAATAACATCCATGTTTCGCTGCAGATCATCTCGTCCTCCCAGGGGCAAGGAAATGGCTGCAATGGAGCTGGCTCAGGTAAGAGATTATCAGGGTGGCGGGCTCTGCTTGGAGGTTGAGGAGCAGTAAATGCATAAGAGGGTGGGAATTGCTAGAGGTGGTGGGAAGCAGGAAATATCTCGGGTGGAGAAAGGGAGGGGACAGCATGTGACAAACCTGCTGAGACTTGTGTAGTGTAGGGCGTGATGGGTTGTCACCCCCAGGAGGCAGTTTGTGGAGCTTCTGGGAACTGCTGTGTCCTCTAACCCTCACGCTGGGCTGGCCCTTCTCACACTGCTTTGCTGGAGATTTCGCCAGCCTCTCCAGGGCCTGTTATCACCCAACACAACAGCAGGTGGCGCCATGCAGCCAACTAAGCTACCTGAGTGCGTTACCTAAGCCACTCAAGGACAGATAGAAGACAAGAGCCAATTTCCCACTCCCCAACCTTGCACACTTGCTGTAGTATAAATCCAGAATGATACCATCTTATAGTGCACAGGGATCTCTATAATACAAGCTCATTAATGTAGTTCCCCTTCCCCTCGATATGGGACAGATGTGCACAACAAGCTGAGATTTTCCCCAGACACTTCACTCAAAATACGCTGGTTAAGATAAAGCATCAAACAAGTTTATTAACTGCAGAAAGATAGATTAAGTGATTATAAGTGATAACAAACAGATCAAAGCAGATTATTTAGCAAATAACCAAAACTCAGACTAAGCCTAACATACTAGATGGATAGAATTTGAATTAGCAATTTCTCACCCTGACTGATGGTACAAGCAGTCCCCCAAGTTTCCATACACAAGCTAGAAATCTCTTGATCCTGGGAGCAGCACTTCCCCCACATCCGTTTTTGTTTCTCAGGTGTTTCCAGAAGTTCTCTTGTGTGGAGAATGAGGCCAAGAGATGATGTCACACCCCACCTTATGTAGCTTTTCCATATGGTGGGAACCTTTTGTTCCAAACTCAGTTCCTAGTCCAGTTTGTGGAAAAATACAGGTACTAAAATGGAGTTTAGTGTCATGTGGTCTGGTCACAGGCCCTGCTGAGTCATAGTAGCCATGACTCATAGGCTGGCTGAAACATTCACAGGAAGGCTAAGCTCTTCCACAGTCCATTGTCTTTGTTGAGCCATCAGCACTGTCTGGCTTCTTCATTGTTGTACCTGAAAGGCTCATTGTGGGTGTTACCCAGAGTAAGCACATTTGAAATACAGATACAGAGTCAATATCCATAACTTCAGATACGAACATGATATGTGCACACAAATAGGATAATCATATTCAGCAAATCAGAACTTTTCCAGTGACACCACACATGATGCATCTTCTACAAAATAGATCATAATTATGTCCTAATCATATTATAATCATACCACTATGATGAATATGGGGGTGTAGTGTCAGATAGGTCCTAATTTCAAGGCACAGGAGTTGGGAATGGAACTTCCCCTCTTTGTGGAACAGGAAATAACCCTCCAGCCAGGGCTGGGACAACTTCCCAGACTCTCAGCGATGGAGCCTGAATCTACTGACATTTCATTAATTACCACCAACCCCAATCTTTGTGGCAACTGTAAACTTTATCAGTGATGATTTTGTACTCTCTTCTAAGTCATGGATAAGAATGTTAAATAGCACAGGGCCAAGAACCAATCCCTGCAGGAACCTGCTAGAAAGAAATCCACTCGATCATGGTTCCCCATTTACTATCAGAGTTTTTAATCTATTTAATGTATGCCGTGTTTATTTTGTATCATTCTAGTTTTTTTTAGTAAAAATATTGTGCTAATCAAGTCATGTCCCTTACGGAAGTTTAGGTATATTACATCAATACTATTAGCTGCAACCAAACTTTTGATCTCATCCAATAAGGATATCCCGTTAGTTTGATAGGCTCTATTTTCTCTAAACCTTTGTTAATGGGCACTACAATTCTGACCTTCTAACTTCTATTCTTTATGATTGACTTCCCCTTTCTTCCATATATTTTATTTGGAGAGTGCTTGGATTCCTACCAGGGAGCCACTATCAGGGTCCAGAGACAGCCCCATCTCCTATATTAAGCTCTGGCTAGTAGCTATGTGATAAATGTGAAGACCCTGCTTCTGTCTGTCAGATGGGAGACACAAAGGTTCTCTCTTTCTACCCTCTGATGCCTCCTGGCTGCTGTAAGCAAGGTGGGGTGGGACTCTGTTAACATGTGCCTCCCGGAGCTTCCATTTCCCTGGTGCTGCTGTTCCGTGAATAGTGGGGTTGTGAGTGGGTCAGCAGGTACTGAGTATTGGACTCCTGCTCTTTCAGGGGCCGGTGACCTTCGAGGAGGTGGCTGTGTATTTCTCCAGGGAAGAGGGGACTCTGCTGGACCCCACTCAGAGAGCCCTCTACAGAGATGTCATGCAGGGGAACTATGAGACGATGGTCTTGCTGGGTAAGGATTCCTGTCCCTTCTGTTCTTGGAAGGGGAAATGAAGAGTGAAGGTTCATGCCACCCCCACAATGCCATCTGTACCCTGTCCTGTTTCAGCATCACCCCAATAGGCCAGTAACATACATACTACCAGAGACCCTCCTCTGCTGCAGAACACTTTGGGAACAGAGCACAGGAGCAGCATCACACAATGTCAAATATCTCCTCTTTACTCAAGTAAAACTGGGGTTAGGTCCAGCATAATGAACAGAAGCTTCCTACCCCCAGCCTTCTCTCAAACCCTGAGCCTTCTCTACCCAAACCAGAATGTGCTTGGGGTGTAACAAGCAGGCGGCTGGAGTCAGAGCTGCCAGTCCAGGGTTACTTATCATACAGACACTCAGTGCGTCCTTGAACGCTGGCTGGGAGTATCCAGACAGGGGAGCTCCAGCAGCAGAACACTGAATCTCACCCAGGATTACAGATGACACAACTCCTCGCCGATCTGGATTGCACCCCAGCATGTGAAAATGGCCTAGGTTGGTAGTGACATTTCTTGAGACATGGAGAGTCTTGCTCCCATATCACCAGGTGTAATAAAAATAACAGGAAAGGCCAAATATGGAAAACTGATTGTTCAGCTTGCTTTTGACCTGCATCATATTTTGCAATATATTCCAAATAAGGAAATTAACGTGCAACGTATGTGTCATTGTTTGTGGTTTTAAGCTGTAAAAGGCTTGTGTGATTTTTAGCTCAGGAACAGTATTCCAATAGCTGTCGCCCCCTGCGTGCTTGTAACCAAGAAAAGAGCCTCAGGCTGAGCTGATTCAAATATTAATCCTGTGGTCGTTTTCCACAACAGCCTCAATAGGTCCCTGTGATGGAATGTAAGGCTACATCTAGACTACCCACCGTATCGGCGGGTTAAAATCGATTGCTCGGGGATCGATATATGGCGTCTCATCTAGACGCCATATATCGATCCCCGAGCGCGCTTATATCGATTCCGGAACAACACCAACCCCAACGGAGTTGCTGATTTGACAGGGGGAGCCGCGGACATCGATCCCGCGCGGTGAGGATGGGTGAGTAATCCGATCTTAGATATTCGACTTCAGTTACGTTATTCACGTAGCTGAATTTGCGTATCTAAGATCGATTTCCCCCCGTAGTGTAGACCAGCCCTTAATGTCTTCACACCTTCCCCCTGCAGGAGAATGGCTGTTTGACCAGCTGTTTGCCTTGCTGTCTCTGAGGAACTGGTCTGTGGGTGTTCCCCAGAACTGTAACTTTTTCAGTAATATCATACTGTAAAATCTCACATTTAACATATGACTACTTTTAACATAATTTCAGTAGGTTCTAATGATACCTCACAAGCCATACTGGGTACAAAATTGATCATAATTTGAGAGTGAACACAGGTACAGATTGACACATGTCGTCCTTGTGGGTATTTCAATTCATAAGCACAATGGGCATAAGGACCTGGGGAACTGGTCAATTCACTTTTAGCCTGCATGAAATTGTGAGACACTATTTCTGATAAAATGCAATGAATCATGCTAGGTATCCATGAAAGTGTCAGTGAAAATCCAAGTATGATGTCTATGTTTCTATCACCTGGTGAGTTACCTGCCAGACTGTGCACTGGGTGACCCCCCAGCGGCATCAACATGCCAGCATGTTTGATTTGAGGGTCAAGCTGTACAAGAACCGGACCTGGCACCTATGAGTCAGCAAGACATGCCGGGGTTTGCCTGTGTAAGAAACCTCCAAAGCTTTATGCTGGCTGTGAAGCTTGTGTTTGGGACACAGGAAGTACAAGACATGGCAGGAATATAAAGGCAGCTGCATCATTATCTTGAATCCCCCTCCTACCTCTGGAGTTACAAGAGGAGGATGGACATCCAGCTGTGGATGCGTAGACCTTTGCCAGCAAGCTAAGAACCTGAACCATTTTGGAATGTATCTGACTGCCCATCTTTCTGAAACAGAGATGCTAAAGAATTGTGGAAGGATGGAAAACTTCATTCTTCATTTGTTCTTCCTAAACAGAGCTAAAGGATTCTGAGCATGGTAATGAGATCCCCTGGAATGAACCTTCTACACCCACTTCCTGGATCCAATTAGGATCACCTGGCCCCTGGATGATCCAGTACAGAGTCCTCTCACAACGGGACCTAGTTCTGAAGGAGTCAGAGAGTCAAATAAAGCCTGTGACTCAGAGTCTCAACCAGTATCAGAAGCACAGTAGGTCATGAGAACAGTGTTAACAGAGTAGGGGAGCATTGCTCAGCCTGCTCTGACCTTGGCATCAGGAGGACTGAGGCACACTAGGTCACTAAGCTGAAGATAAATTAACAGATGTCACATTGTATGAAATAACTGCTCCAAGCGGAGTTTCTGGACCAACGTGATATGATCTCCCTGGAAGGAAAGCCAATCCCAAAGCTATAGAGGAAAGAAGATCCTGAATCTAACAGATGAGAAGTTATCAGAATTGTAGTGCCTGAAGGAAACATCTAGGATGCCCTATCAAACTTTGGGATATCCTTATTGGATGAGATCAAAAGTTTGGTTGCAGCTAATAGTATTGATGTAATATACCTAAACTTCCGTAAGGGACATGACTTGATTAGCACAATATTTTTACTAAAAAAACTAGAATGATACAAAATAAACACGGCATACATTAAATAGATTAAAAACTCTGATAGTAAATGGGGAACCATGATCGAGTGGATTTCTTTCTAGCAGGTTCCTGCAGGGATTGGTTCTTGGCCCTGTGCTATTTAACATTCTTATCCATGACTTAGAAGAGAGTACAAAATCATCACTGATAAAGTTTACAGTTGCCACAAAGATTGGGTTGGTGGTAATTAATGAAATGTCAGTAGATTAAGGCTCCATCGCTGAGAGTCTGGGAAGTTGTCCCAGCCCTGGCTGGAGGGTTATTTCCTGTTCCACAAAGAGGGGAAGTTCCATTCCCAACTCCTGTGCCTTGAAATTAGGACCTATCTGACACTACACCCCCATATTCATCATAGTGGTATGATTATAATATGATTAGGACATAATTATGATCTATTTTGTAGAAGATGCATCATGTGTGGTGTCACTGGAAAAGTTCTGATTTGCTGAATATGATTATCCTATTTGTGTGCACATATCATGTTCGTATCTGAAGTTATGGATATTGACTCTGTATCTGTATTTCAAATGTGCTTACTCTGGGTAACACCCACAATGAGCCTTTCAGGTACAACAATGAAGAAGCCAGACAGTGCTGATGGCTCAACAAAGACAATGGACTGTGGAAGAGCTTAGCCTTCCTGTGAATGTTTCAGCCAGCCTATGAGTCATGGCTACTATGACTCAGCAGGGCCTGTGACCAGACCACATGACACTAAACTCCATTTTAGTACCTGTATTTTTCCACAAACTGGACTAGGAACTGAGTTTGGAACAAAAGGTTCCTACCATATGGAAAAGCTACATAAGGTGGGGTGTGACATCATCTCTTGGCCTCATTCTCCACACAAGAGAACTTCTGGAAACACCTGAGAAACAAAAACGGATGTGGGGGAAGTGCTGCTCCCAGGATCAAGAGATTTCTAGCTTGTGTATGGAAACTTGGGGGACTGCTTGTACCATCAGTCAGGGTGAGAAATTGCTAATTCAAATTCTATCCATCTAGTATGTTAGGCTTAGTCTGAGTTTTGGTTATTTGCTTAATAATCTGCTTTGATCTGTTTGTTATCACTTATAATCACTTAATCTATCTTTCTGCAGTTAATAAACTTGTTTGATGCTTTATCTTAACCAGCGTATTTTGAGTGAAGTGTCTGGGGAAAATCTCAACTTGTTGTGCACATCTGTCCCATATCGAGGGGAAGGGGAACTACATTAATGAGCTTGCATTATAGAGATCCCTGTGCACTATAAGATGGTATCATTCTGGATTTATACTACAGCAAGTGTGCAAGGTTGGGGAGTGGGAAATTGGCTCTTGTCTTCTATCTGTCCTTGAGTGGCTTAGGTAACGCACTCAGGTAGCTTAGTTGGCTGCATGGCGCCACCTGCTGTTGTGTTGGGTGATAACAGGCCCTGGAGAGGCTGGCGAAATCTCCAGCAAAGCAGTGTGAGAAGGGCCAGCCCAGCGTGAGGGTTAGAGGACACAGCAGTTCCCAGAAGCTCCACAAACTGCCTCCTGGGGGTGACAACCCATCACGCCCTACACTACACAAGTCTCAGCAGGTTTGTCACATGCTGTCCCCTCCCTTTCTCCACCCGAGATATTTCCTGCTTCCCACCACCTCTAGCAATTCCCACCCTCTTATGCATTTACTGCTCCTCAACCTCCAAGCAGAGCCCGCCACCCTGATAATCTCTTACCTGAGCCAGCTCCATTGCAGCCATTTCCTTGCCCCTGGGAGGACTGAGATGATCTGCAGCGAAACATGGATGTTATTCTCTGGCCTGCCGGGGTGAAAAGGGCAAGGTGTGAGAATTCAGACTAGGCTTTTGTCCATTCCACAAGCCGATTCCCCCCAGCTTTTCCCCTGCTAATGCACATTCTAGGTTCTAGCACACTGTGAAGCACAGAGTGACCTTATTCCAGTACAGGCCTAGCCCCCTCCCACCAGGGTGTAACCCTCTGACACATGGGGAAACCCTCCCAGTAACAGTCTCTCTCTTACACGTATCAAGTTTGCGGACAACACCAAGCTGGGAGGGGTTGTAAGTGCTTTGGAGGATTGGATTAAAATTCAAAATGATCTGGACAAACGGGAGAAATGATCTGAAGTAAATAGGATCAAATTCAGTAGAGACAAGTGCAAAGTACTCCACGTTGGAAGGAACAATCGGAGGCCAGAGAAGAGCAGAAACGAAGGAGTCACTTTGGGGGATTCTCCCTGTCATTGTCCCCAAGGCAGCTGTCTCAGGTTTACAAAGGTGTTTCATGTTCCAGCCTTTGTACAGTCTCTCCTGGGAGTGCCCCTTTCATGGACTGGGCCTAGTTTTAGTTTTTGGTAGTTAACAAGCTTGGTTTATTGTTCATCTAACCAGTATGTGTGGATTGAAGTGTGTTGGAAACTCTGTTTGGGATAACAAGCTGGTGCATGTCATTTTCCGCTGATGAAATGACAGACTTCATATGAGCTTGGGTCGTTCAGTAGCGTGCTGGACAGTGCAAGATGCACATTTCTGGGGGAAAGTTGGGCACTTGAGAACTTGCTGGTTTTCTCCTGAGGTGTAATTCATGAGTGGCTGTCTAGCAGCACTCAATACTGTGTAGCTGGGAGTGAGTTACATGCTGGAGACTGTGTGTTAATTGGCCAAGAGGGGCTGTTCTCGCGGGAAAACAGTGGAAAAGGCACCCCATGCTGGAGGACTGAGGTACAGCTATTTAACAGTCCAGATTGTACTCTGGGTAACATCACAGACACTCATTATGACAGAGCCTCTTACAACACAGAGAAAGTAAATCCATGTCCCAGAAATCGAAGACTCCAGACAGAGGGCAAGTGTCCCTGGCACTGCTTCTTGCTGACAGAGAGGTTCAGAGACAGTGCGAGAATCCTGGGGAAGCTGGGAACAGGAAGCATGGGCTGGCGGGGTTCGGTGGAGAAAGGGAACAGGAAGGGCAGGGATATTACTGAATCCAGGATCTTAGCAGTACTAGATGACAGGATAGCACATAGTGCAGCCCATTGGAAAACACAATCCCAACTATACGTACAAAATGATGGGGTCTAAATTAGTTGTTTCCACTCAAGAGAGTGATCTTGGAGTCACTGTGGATAGTTCTCTGAAAACATCCACTCAATGTGCAGCAGCAGTGAAAAAAAGTGAACAATGTAGGAAATAATTAAGAAAGTGATAGATATGACAGAATATCTCATAGATCATATTTGTAAAAACAGCAAATAAATCCATGATACACCCACATCTTGAATACTGCATGCACATGTCACCCCATCTCAAAAATAGAAATATTGGAATTGGAAAAGGTTCAGAAAAGGGCAACAAAAATGATTAGGGGTATGGGACAGTTATGCCAGACCTAACCCCCAGTTTCACTTGAGCAAACAGGAGATATTTGACACTGTGCAATACGGCTCCTGTGCTCTGTTCCCAAAGTGTTCTGCAGCAGAGGAGGGTCTCTGGTATTATGTGTGTCACTGGCCTATTGGGGTGATGCTGAAACAGGACAGGGTACAGATGGCATTGTGGGGGTGGCGTGAACCTTCACTCTTCATTTCCCCTTCCAAGAACAGAAGGGACAGGAACCCTTACCCAGCGAGGTCACAGTCTCATAGTTCTCCTGCATGACATCCCAGTAGAGGGCTCTCTGAGTGGGGTCCAGCAGAGCCCACTCTTCCCTGGTGAAATACATAGCCATCTCCTTGAAGGTCACCAGCCCCTGAAAGATTAAGAGTCCAACACTAAGGACTTGCTGCCCCACTCACAGCCCCACTATTTGTGGCAGAGAAGAGTGAATCAAATGGAAGCTCTGGGTGGATCATAGTCAGGAGAGTCCCACCTCGACCTGGCTCAGAGTATCCAGCCAATGCCAGGGTGAGGGGATGAAGAGAGAGCCCCTTATCTCTCCCAGCATATCCATCACCCCCCCTACTAGCCACTGACTGATACAGGAGATGGAGCCCCTAGCAGGGTCCAGGGAGAGCTCGCTGGTAGGATGCCCAACACCCTCCTCATTGTGAGGAGTGGGATATGAAGGGAGAGGCAGCTCCAATAAGCCTGACTCATGGGTGTCCCCTTTATATCTCACAGCAGCTGATGGTTAATGAGGTCAGGCTCCAGCACTAGGAGTCTGGTCAGCTTGACTAGCTCCATGTAGGTGGGTTATTTTCTCTCTTCACAAATTAGGGCATTTCCACCTCCAAACCTCCTAGGTCTGTTCCTAGAATCTAGGCCACTTAGTAAATAACTCCCAGCAGGTCTGCCACACCCTGGCCTCCTCCTTTCCCCACGCTGTGAATTTCCGGCCCCGCTCCAACCTCCAAACCAGACTCTGCAAACCTTCCCACCTCTGGTGTATTTGCTCTCCCTTTCCTCCAGCAGGAACCCACCAGCAACCCCCCGATAATCTCTACCTGGACTGACTCCACTGCAGCCATTTCTCTTCCCTGTCCCACGCCAGGCTGGGATGAGCTGGAGCAAAACATTCTGCAGCCTGTCTGGGGGAGAAGGGCAGTTGTGGGCGTTTCAGAACCGGTTTTAGTTAATTTCACATCACAATTCCCCCAGGCCCTTTCCCTGCAGACAGACACCCTAGATTCTGTCATGCTGGGAAATGCTCAATCTGTTTATTACAATTTAGACCTGGCCCCTCCTGCCAGGCTAAGTCCACAGACACATTTTTAACCTCCCTTCTCTCTCCCCTCACCCCTTCTCTGAGCAAAAGGCTAGAAAAGAGCAGAACCAAAGGAGTCACTGTGGGGGATTCCCTCAGACACTGACCCCACGGCAGCCACACCCCAGCAGGGGGAATATGGAGTCAGGAACTGGCTTTTGCTCTGTCTTATCCTTGTTTTGTTCACTGGAAAGTGGTTCTGCCCCAGGATGCAGCAATACATGTGTCTGGGTGGACTAGAGAGCTGGAAATCTCTCCCCCACATTCATTTCTCCCACTGCCCCTTTCAGTCTCTCCTTCCCCTGTCCTCTCTCCCTGCCCCTCTGGCTGGGACAGTCCCATTCCTGGGGGCTTTGCTCTCCCATGGCTGGATTTCCTCCTGGCAACCGCTAACAGGAGGAGAAATGAGGTGGTGTTGTTTGTGCAGAGTCACTTTCTTGCCAGACCCTAGGACATTCCCTGAGGTCTTTCAGTTACCTGGAGACTCTGGCTCAGAATTTAGTAGTAACAGGGCCCAGGACTGCCCTAGGGGGCTAGGACCAGCTGCAGAAAGTCATCCCCTGGGCCGGGCAGAGAAGAAGCTTTAATTAAGGTCACTTCCCAGCACAGAGCCCCACTGGGGGAGCAGCAGCTGCCAAGCCTGGTCTCCCAGATCACAATGGAGGCTGCAGCATCTGACCCAGGAAGCTGAACCCCAATATCCTGAGCAGAGAGGGACGGAGTGTATGAGCAGCTTCCCTCCTTTAGCTCTCTGGGGAGAGCAGCTAATGGGAGCCCCTCCTCACAGGGAGAATGGCTGATCTCATTTGACCCACTGTCCATCTGGAATCACTCCTTGTCTTTCCATACAGTGACTCTGGATTAACAACGGTCTCAATGACACCGGATTTCAGAAAGAATGAGTTCAGAACGCTGTGGAAAAGACCATCGTGTGGCAGTGCTGACTCCCTTCCCACCTCCCTCACCCCCGCAGATCTAGGACAAGGACTGGGGGCAAAAATTTTCCAAACGCAACCGAAAGTTCCTGCAGTTTTCAAAAGAGGAGAAAAGTAAATTCTGTGAATTCACACTAACAGTGTTTGCTAAGTGGACAGAAAGTTATCACAGTGACAGGGCACGTGACTGGGGAATGGACCCTGTGACCTGGTGACTAGGAGCCAGGACTCTGGTACAAGTTGACCAGAGAGAAGGATCATGGTTAGCAGCAGCCCCCAGACACCCCCTAGTACCCAGAGCCCAGACCCCCCAGCCAGGGGCCCCAGACACCCCCCAGCCAGGATCCCATCAGATATTCCCTGGGACGCAGCCCCCAGAGTCCCTGGCCAGGGACCCCAGATACCCCTCAAAGCCCCACCAGCCAGAGAACCCCCACCACACCATGATTGCCAGGTTGGGAATCCCAAAGGGTTCCCCCCACCAAGAGCCCCCAGCAGCCAGGGACCCCCTCAAGGGACCCACCCCCCCCCACTGGGAACTCAGTCCCTCACTGCCTGCCTAGGAACTTCCCCACCCTCCAGAACGATCTACCCTGACATTTGCCTGGGACCCCCTCCTCTGCCCAGTGTGACCCCCTGATGCTTTACAGTGCGACCCATCACTCTGCTTCCCTGGCATGCCCTCACCTAGTGCCAGGGATCCCCTCCCCCAGCTCTGTGCACTGGGCATGGCAACAAAACCAGGAACCAGCGGGGGAAGCACAGACAGAGCCCCTGGCACAGAACCAGGCTCCCTCTAACCCTCTGTCCCGCCTCCCCAAGAGACACCCACCCCCACTGTTCTGCAGCCACCAGGCCCCCAGCGATACCCACCTCCAGGACCCATAGCCTCAGGGATGGGCACATCAGAACCACCACCCCAGAAAACCCCAAACCTCCACAACCCACCAACCTGACTAGGGTACCCCCTGCCCAGCCACCCAGAGGCCTCCCCCTACCACAATGCCCCTTCAGCTGCAATCTCCCCACACAGACACCTTCCCTGCCCCTGCAAGTGTTACCTCACAGAGTGTGAGAAGTGGCTAGAAAGTTAACACCACCTCCTGCTGGCCAGTCACACAGGCAGAGGGAGCCTGGGGAGTGCTTCTTTAACAGGAGAATGGAAGGCCTGGAGGGCAAGAAAGATCCACGGGCTGTCACTAGCAAATAATGGCCACCATGGATCCACCCCAGAGGCGGCTGCATCTTAGCACATTGGTAAACAACCCATCATATTCAATTAGAAATAAAACAACTAGAGAGAAGTGGGGTAAATGTTTGGGGTATTTTATATCAATCTTTGAGACACGCAGAGAGAACCCTGTCACAAACGACATTTGATAACACGAGAGAAAACCACCAAGATCGGAGGGGATTTGATGTTGCTATTAAATAACTAGTGGAAAAGGGGGACTGTTGGACTGGATTTTATATGACTGTCCAATACATAAACAGAATGTGATGGTCCCCCCCGGCCACGGGGCAACCATTCACGTGACCAGCTCAGAGTCCTTTAAGGAGCTGATTTAAGGGCGGGGGGGGGGGAGCTGGAAGGCTCCATGGACAATGGAAGGGGGCCGCAGGGGAATTGGGAAATGGGGTCTGGGCAATCTCCATGGGGGATGTGCTCCTCCCTTCCCTTCCCTGCCCTGGCAGAGAACGGGAACCTCATCCCATCCCACTCCAGTGGGAGCCATGTTCTGGGGAATGACCCAGGGCAACAATTTCCCACCCAAACAAGGACAAATCGCTGCAGATAAAATGGGTGGGAAAATCCACCCCCCATCGGAGAGATTTTAAATTGACATTTGAGAAGTATGGAGAGAAAAGGGAAAATCAGAGGCAATTAGAGAGCTGATCATTGGGGGGGGGGAGGAGAATCTCCCTGGATTTTATAGCCACGTGTGATAATGAGAGAGAAAAGGGGAAATCTTGAGAGAATGTGTGTGTGGGAGGAAGTGGCAAAAACAGGGACAGGATCCAGTTAACTCACCTCCCTCCCACCCCGGGAATGTCCTGGCTGCACAGAGACAGATCTACACCCCCACCCCAGTGACCTCCCCCCTCTGCAACTCCGGCTTCTCCTCCCCCCTCGACACCTCCGCCCTCACACCAAAGGGGGGGGCTCTGCCAGCGCCTCCCCCTGAGCTCAACTCCTGCTCCTCCCCCCAGCCCGGATTGTGCCCTTTAGCCCCCCACGAACCCTGCCTCCAGCTGCCTGATCCACCCCCCCCCGCCCATCAATTTCCTGCTCTGCGCCCGCCCCTCCCACGCTCCCTGTTACTTCCCCGCCCCGCTCCAGCCCCGCCCCCAGTGCCCGGCGGAACGTTACGGCTGCTCCGGGCAGGGGGAAGGGCAGCGGCTTCAGCGGCTGTTACTGGGCATGCGCAGTGCCCGGGAGTAGCACATTGCTATGGGGAGGGATTTAATACACCGCCCACCCCCGCCTGGCCCGGGGTCCGCCCCTCCCCCCCACACGACGGCCGGGCCCCGGCTTCCCCATCCCAGCGGGGCGGGCGGGGGGATCCTCCTGCAGCTCCACTGGGGCCGAGGCGCCTTCAAGGCTTCTCCCAGGCTCCCTGGGGCAGAGTCACTTTCCTGCCCCCCAGCGCCTCTCATTCCCCGGGGGCTCCGGGTCACAATGTCCCACCGCCCTTCCCCCGCCTGCAGCTCCGGCTTCTCCCCTCCCGCCCCCGCCAGCCACACCAAGGGGAACCCCCGGGCCCCAGTCTCTGTCTCCACCTGGATCCCAGCGGGGCTGGCAGCTGTTCAGCCCGGGCTCCGCGTCACAATGTGCCAGAGCCCCGCCCCCAGGAGCTGCCCCACCCCTGAGCTGAGCCAGAGCCCCACCCCCAGGAGCTGCCCTGCCCATGGGCTGTGCCAGAGCCCCGCCCCCAGGAGCTGCCCCGCCCTTGCTCTGTGCTGGAGCCCCGCCCGGAGGAGCTGCTCTGTCCCCGAGCTGAGCCAGAGCCCCGCCCCCAGGAGCTGCCTGCACCTGGGATGTGTCAGAGCCCCGCCCCCTGGAATTTCCCCATGTTGGATCTCTGAGCTTTCTTCTCCTGCCGCCTTCTTCCCAGCACCCCCTGCTCCCTTCCTGTGTCTGCAAACACCCCCCCTCCCCCGGGGCGGCTGCAGTGCTCGCTGAGGCTGACTCCAGTGGCTGAAGTTGCCTCCATCTCTGCTTCACCTGGAGGGGGAGAGACAAAGAGAGGAGATGGTCCCAGGGTGTGAAACCAGAATCAGGGGGCAAGGAAAGAAGGACTGTTTGGAAAGGTGGGTTTTTTTGTGGGGGGGTGTGAGCCAGAGGGATTCAGAAGAAGTTGGGCAGCAGAGGCTCAGGGAAATTGAGGGGAACCTCCTGGGTGTCTCAGTGTTGCCCAGAGTTTGTACAGCACCTTGCATAATATGGGGTCTGATCTCAGTCATGGTCTGTGCAGCACCTGGGAGCCCTGATGTCTGTTTCCTGATCACAGGCTCTGGGAATGGAGAGAGGGAAACCTCAGCACCTGAAGGTTAATGCAGCCCTGTGTGCAACCCCTGCTAGGGTGATCCGACAGCAAATGTGAAAAATTGGGATGGGGGTGGGGTTAATAGGCACCTATATAAGAAAAAGACCCAAAAATCGGGACATCTAGTCATGCTAGTCCCTGCTGTTCTCATAAGGGGTCGGCTTAGAGAGGGTTTGGCTACACTTGCAGCTGTCCAGCGCTGGGAGTTAAAGCTGTCTTCCTACAGCTGTTTAGGGAAAGCGCTGCAGTGTGGACACACTGACAGCTACCAGCACTCTGTCATGGCCACATTTGCAGCGCTGTTGGGAGTGGTGCATTTTGGGCAGCTATCCCAGCATTCAAGTGGCTGCAATGTGCTTTTCAAAAGAGGAGGGTGGGGTGGAGTGTGACACGGAGCGTGGGGGAGACAGAGCGAGTGGATTTTTGGAGCTGACACTGTGTCAGCTCCCTGCCTGGCAAGTTCAAGCCTCCTCCCCCACCCCTCTCTCATTCACTAAATGCAAATAGCCGCCTTTGTTCTTTTCCTCACAGACCAGATAAGCCACTGATCCAAAACAGACCCCCCCTCCCCCGTGCCCACCCGGCTGCTTCTCTCCTCAAGCAAACACCAGCTGTGGGTGTTCCAAAGGGATCCCCCTGCCTCTGCTCATTCACTGCAAACAGTAACTGTGTTTGGTTTTTAGATAAGCAGCTCCGGGAGCCTTGAGCTCACATCAAAGCAAACAGAGGCATCACACCAAAACAAAGAGCGTTATCTCTACTTAAAAGCATTATGGGAAGGTTCCGGAGGTCAGTGACAGCGTAGTAAGATTAAGCACTGTTTACACTGGCACCCCAGCGCTGCATCACCAGCTCTGTTCTCTTTATTCCTCTCGTCGAGGTGGAGCACATGCAGCACTGTAGCCAGGGAGATACAGCGCTGTATGTGCCTTGCCAGTGTGGACGGGGAGTAAGTTACAGTGAAGTAAAGCCACCACCTGCACTGTAACTCTCCAGTGTAGCCAAGGCCTGAGTTGTAGTAATAATAGCAGCCAAGAATCCGGTGGCACCTTCTAGACTAACAGACGTATTGGAGCATGAGCTGTCATGGGTGAATACCCACTTCGTCAGATGCAACAATAGTCCCCTATGGGCTAGTGGTCAGGATTCCTGGTTTTCACCCAGGTGGCCTGGGTTCAACTTCTGGTGTGGGAAGAGTGCAGAGCTTTTGCCCAGAGTGGAGGCAGGAAATGAAAGGAACAGGAAGGGATCCTGCCAGCAGTGGAGTTAGACAGTGTAGGGAGGGGACCCCAGAAGTGGGGGTGGGGCAGTGGTTTGGGGGGAGATGAGGGAAGGATCCCAGCAGTGCGGGAAGTTGACAACCTGGAGAGCACAGGCCTGGAATGGGGACCTGGAAGAGTGAATGTGTCCCTCTAAACCCATCAACTGCAGACTAGGCAGGCTTGGAAGAATTGTGTATTTGTTGGTAAATGTCAATTTCTGTGTAAACACACAACCCAATGGCAAAATATTTCCATCAATAATCATCAACATTGACATATGGGCAAAGTAAGAAACATGCTGCTTGAGAACTTATCATGTTGTAGGAGCAGCAGTGATCTGTATGCTCTGTATAACCTGTATGCTCAGAAGGTCTGTTAAACTCCCCCAGCTTGTGTCCTTTCCCGCTTTGAATGCCTGTGAAGTGGCTTTCCCACTCTCCTTTGTACCTCCAGTGAATGCCCTTCACCCGGCCCATCTGGCCAGTGGTTCGCTGTGTTACATTCTATTGCACCTCAGGGAGACTGATCTTCATCGCACCGTCCATCGCTGCGCTGTGGGACACTTACCTTAAAGGATCCTGACATCTCCACTGCCAGGCCTGTCCTGGGAGCGTGAGTATGAGTGTGACACCCTCCCCCATCCCATCTTTTGAGCTTAGCTATCAAGCTAATAAATGTGCTGCTTTCTGCCAGACTCTGGGGGGGAGGGGCATTATTAGTCCTCTCTAAGCTTACTAACTGACCCAATTTTGGGTAACACAAGCAACATTGTTTGATCTGTTATTGTACCGAAGGGGAGATGGTTGTCTATAAAGGAGGGTGAAGACTAAATGCCTCTGATGAGAATGGGATTTGAACCCATGCAGGCAGAGCATCATGGGGTAGTAGTCCATCACCTTAACCACTCGGTCACCTCATCTGAGCTGTCAAAAAACGGACAGGAGGAGAAATCTAAGGCCGGCAGAGATAGGGACACTAAGGAGTTTTTAAATACTAAGCGAAAGCAGGGTCTGAATGAGCTCCCCTCTCTCACCTAGTGAGGAGCTGGGGAAAGACTTCAGGAACAGACCGTGTTTGCATAGACACACCTACTCTGCCTAGCTATGCAGCATGATGGGGCCGCTTCCCCAAAATGACCAGTTTGGGATGGTCTTGGGTTACAAATCACTTTAGGATTGAGTGGAATGAAATGTTATTCTCCTTCCTGTATGAGTGAAGGGTAGCAGAACATACCTAGTCCGTCCTGATGGAGGGGTAGGTGAGTGAGGAATAGCTTTTATTGGACTGCAGAGAAGTGATTGAGGACGTCACCCTAAACCAGTGGTCCCCAAACATTTCACATTGTGCCCTCTTAGCCATGGCTGTGGCCCCTCGGAAGCCACGGTCAAGAACCGGGGCTGGGAGGAGTGGGGCTGTTGCTTGCTGGGGTGAGGGGTGCGGACAGGGGTAAAGGGGTCGACGCCGGGCTGGGAGCCAGAGTCTCAGGCTGAGGGTGGGGTTGGGGAAGAGCTGTGGCAGAGTGGTGCTCCCTCCCTGCCCTCTATGTGGGCTGGCTCAGGTCCTGAGGTGCCCCCATGAATGTTCCTCTGTGTCCCCCTAGGAGTCGCACCCCACATTATGGGGACCACTGAACCCTACTCGCTAAGCCGGGGCTAGTGATGCCAAACCCCCGGGAAAGGGAGAACAAGTGTGGGGGCCCCAGCACCAGAACCATGCCCCTACCTTCTGTCTGCGGCTCTACCCCCTTCCACCCATGGCCCCATCCACTGTCACTTCTGTTCCACCCCTTCCCCCACGAGCCCCACCCTATCACTCCTTTACCCCTGCCCCGCTGTGGCCCTGAGACCAGAGAAGCTCTGTGCCCCTGCTGCAGCCCCCGGGCTGTAGCAGGGAGTGGGAGCTCCTCCAGCCCTGGGGCTGACATAGGGGAGACTTTTCCAGGGGGCCCTAACTTGGCCAGGGCCCCTGATCATGGGCCCCACTGTCCCCTTGGCAGTGCAAGGTTTGGGGAGGCTGAGCCCCCTTGTCATAAACAGATAGCTAAGGGTTAATGTTCTTTTACCTATAAAGGGGTAACACCAGTAACCTAAAACACCTGACCAGAGGACCAATCAGGAAACAAGACTTTTTCAAATCTGGGTGGAGGGAAGTTTGTGTGTGAGTTCTTTGTTCTTTGTCTTGTGTCTGTGGCGTCTCGGCTATGAGAGTGATTTTTCTATCTCCTGCCTTTCTAATCTTCTGTTTCCAAGTTGTAAGTACAAAGATAATAAGACAATAAGTTTATATTGGTTTTTTTTGTATTTACATGTGTGTAGTTGCTGGAATGTTTAAATTGTATTCTTTTTGGATAAGGCTGTTTATTCATTTTTTTCTTTTAAGCAAATAACCCTGTATTTGTCTCCTTAATACAGAGAGACCATTTTTATGTCCTTTTCTTTCTTTATATAAAAAGCTTTCTTTTTAAGACCTGTTGGATTTTTTCTTTAGTGGGGACTCCAGGGAATTGAGTCTGCAGCTCATCAGGGAATTGGTGGGAGGAAGAAGTCAGGGGGAAAATCTCGTTGTGTTAGATTTACTAGCCTGACTTTGCATACCCTCTGGGTAAGGGGGAAGAGAGATTAGCTATCTTGGTACTTCTATTTCCAGGACTGGAAACAGGGACGGGGGTAGTCCCTCTGTTTAGATTCACGGAGCTTGCTTCTGTATATCTCTCCAGGAACCCAGGGAGGGAACACCTGGAGGGGAGGAGGGGGAAGGGAAATGGTTTATTCCCCTTTGTTGTGAGACTCAAGGCATCTGAGTCTGGGGGTCCCCCGGGGAAGGTTTTGGGGAGACCACAGCGAGCCAGGCACTGTATAAATCCCTGGCTGGTGGCAGCTTTACCAGGTCCAAGCTGGTAACTAAGCTTGGAGGTTTTCATGCTAACACCCATATTTTGGACGCTAAGGTCCAAATCTGGGAAAAAATGTTATGACACCCCTCCCCCCTGAGCCTCCATTACGAGCCGCCCAGGCTACCACTGCTCAGTGTGTGGCCAGTCTCTGTGTTTTCTGCTGCTCGTTCTGGGGAGCCTGGCCGGCCTTAGGGGTGGTGCCCCCCGATAGCCGCCCAGGGCTCCAGGGGTCAAAGGGCACCGTGTGGCAGTGCAAAGGTGCTCACTGCTCTCCCCTGCCCCAATGCTCCTCCATGGGTCCATAGAGGTTTGAGGGGAGTAAGGAGCAACCCTATGTGCTCCATGCGTCCTGGTCACTTTTCCCACTTGGGCTGTGCTGTGAGGGGAGCATCAGAAGCTGCTGCTCTCTGCCCTCCCGCTATGCAGCCCGGCTGAGGAAAGTGACCTGGATGCAGGGAGCTCGGATGATCTCACTTCTTGCCCCCACATCCCACAGCCCCTAGGGGTGCCCAGATGAGCAGCGTTCCAGGGAGGAGTGGGGGGCAGCAATGCCAGCTGCTCCATGCACACAGGTCAGTCTCCCCATGTGGGTGCAGGAGGGGGTGCAAGGGTTTCTGTGATGCCTATCCTATCAATATCGTCACTCAATACCAGGCACTCAAATTCACCAGTCTTAGTACTTAGACGTTTAGCGTTTGTATTTAAGCACTTCTAAAATGTGTCCCATTTTAGCTGTCTGCTATTACATGATGTAATTGAGGGAGACTCTTTCATTTCACTGTTTCTCATCAGAACCTACCTGTACATTATCATCTTCCATCCTCTCCACCTTACTAGGCTATAGAGAATCCCTGTGAATAGTTCCTCTCCTAACGGATGTCTCTGTCTGAACCCTGTGCTCCTCAGCGCCTGTCGGCTTTCCCCAGCTCTGAGGCTGTGTCTACACCGCGCACCTTACCACGGTGCAGCTGTGCCACTCTAACCATGCCATTGTAAGGTGCGCTGTGTGGCCGTCCTTATCGCTGAGAGAGAGCTTCCCCGGCAACAAAGCCAAACTACCTCCAATGAGGGGCAGGAGCTTTGTCACCGGGATCACAGCTCCACCTATGATGCGCTGTTCACACTGCCGCTTTTCATGGCTCAAATTTTGGCATTCGGGGAGTGTTTTTTCTCACCGCAGAGAGACAAAATTTTTAGCAACAAAAGCCGAAATTAAAAAAAACTCCTCTGCAACCTATTTAATTTTACCTTTATACAACCTTTATACTGCCTCCAGTTCTGGTATCCTCATTTGAAAAATATGTTGTGAAATTGGAGCTAGGGCAGCAAAGAGCCACCAAATGTTCTGAGGGCTGGAGAAAAATGCCTTCCAGTGAGCTATTGAAAGAGCTCAACCTGTTTAGCTTATCAAAAGAAGATTGAAAGGTGATTTCATTGAAATGTTGAAGGGCCTTAATGGAGAGAAAAGATTGGGTATTTACGGGCTCTTGAATGGAGCAGAGAAAGGCATAACAAGACCCAATGGCTGGAAAGTGAAAAGAGACAAATTCATATTGCAACTGAGGCACAATAGTCAACAGCGAGGATGATTCACCACAGGAGCAAGCTACCAAGGAAAGTGGTGGATTCATCATCTCCTGATGTCATTTAATGAAGACTAGATGCCTTTCTGGAATGTGTTTGCCCCCAAAGTAGCTGTTATGTCATACAGGAGGCCTGTGATATGCAGGTTAGATGCTCTAATGGTGTCTTCTGATCATGAAGTCGACTAATTTCTGAAAAACTGAGTGTAGCATTGGGAGCAGCATCTGATGTTTTCCTGTCTAGCCAGCTTGCTGCCTAGAACGAACGCTCCTTGAGTGGGGTGATCCACAGGGAGTAGCTCAAACCTCCAAAGTGCCTGGCCAGGGCCAGGACATTAGCCCAGTAAGGGAGGGGTGTGTCAGTGACATCACAAAGGCCTTTTGCAGGACCTCAGACTATTGGTCAAAGGTGGTGGGGAGGTGGTGACCTCACAGAGAGATGCTGACATCAGCCAGGCAGGATAGGGGGGAGGGGCCAGGGAAACCTCAGAGACCTCTGTGGCTTTGCTTCAGCACGTTTCCTTCTCCAGGTCTCTCTTTGAGGACTGAGAGATTATTTGGGGTCATGGACGTGAGCGCCAGGAGGAACCTCTTTCGAGTTTCCTCCTTCCCTTGTAGTGATTTTACTAGAAAACAGCCGTCCCTGTTTAGAAGGTAAGAGCCTCCTGGAGGTTTGAAACCTGTTCAGTCTGATCTATCTGGTGACAAGTGAATTCTAGGCATGGAAAACACGAGCTTAAGGAGGCAGAATTTTATTGCGCACCTGGGATTTTGTCCCTTAGAATCGCTGGGGACATTAGGGTTTGTCCTTTTTGTTTCACCTCTTCCTCCATCCCTCCCTCCTCTTCTTCTCTTGCTTCTTTTGTCCTTTCTCCTGTTCCCTTCCCAACAACAGGACCGAGGTGTGTGTGTGTGTGTTGCAGGGAAGTCCTCTGCAGCTCCCACTATGGAAGGTCCACCCAAAAATGTGGGACTGAAATAGTGCTCGGGCAGTGATCCCCACCGGTGACCTGGGCCATCCTTTGGGCTCTCTGGTGAGAACCCTCAGCCTCCCGTCCTCCGTCTCTACCCTGATTGGTTGAGCAGGGGGATATTGACAGGGAGGAGACTCAGGTCCTTGTTGTTCTCTTTTAAGATCAAGTAAATAAGTCAGAACCAGTTCTATCTTTGATTAATTTTGCTGCTTCTCTGCATTAATTGTCTCTGAGCAGTTGATGATTCCCTCTAACATTGCAGTTCTCCTCAAATACTTGCTGAATAATTACTGTCACTGTTGTTGGTCTGGAGCTCATCTGAGAGCACAGTATTCAGGTCATTCAATGTCTGAAATTCAAGATCCGATGGTTTGTTTGAAAATCAGGGCTCTTCGGTCCTATTCCCAACACTGCCTCTGACGGGCTGTGTGACCTAAGACAAGTCAATTCTCCTTTCTCAGCCTGAGCTTCTCCCTCTTTCAAGTAGGGATAATAATGATCCGCTCTTACCTACCTCATGGTGGGTGAAGGATGCGGATCCATTTGGGAGTGTCACTAGAAGTAGTGCATAATATGAAGTTTCCCAGATTATGACATAATAGATTAGCTGAAATAGTCTATTTTATTTGTATTTTTTTATTTTGAAATTGTTAATAGTAGCAACGACTTAGCTCAGATTGAAGCATCTTATCTAATGGTTGAGATGTAAGTGTCTCCTCTTTGTGTGCGAGGAGACAATTTAACACACTCTGACAAAGAGGAGATGCTTTTGTTTTGCAACAAAATATTTTTGCAAAGATCTTTCATCCCACTTGTTATGATTTTGAGAAACAAACTGGTTTAGTCTAAATGGGATTTTCGGACAGAAACGGTTTGAATGAAATTTTCCCACCATCTCGATTCCTGGGCTCTGGGGTGTTTTCATCTGTTAGAACAGGAGTCAGAACTGGTTGCTTCTCTTTCTGGCTCTGCCATCGCCTTGTTGTGTAGGCCTTGGGTAGGTCACTTCCCTTCTCCCATCTGTCCAATCGGAACAGGAACAGTTCTCGAACTATGGGCAGTTTAGAGCCCAAGTGAGATAAGGGGTATTAAAGCCCTCTGTGAAGGAGAAAGGGGAGTTTCACAGTGTTTAGCACCAAGGAATTCTAAAGTTTGCTAAAATGTCTAGTCTGTGGAAACAAGAAATGGTCGGGGCCAAACTTATTAACCACTGCCTTTTTAAAGCCCATTCAAAGATGTGAGTCCCTATCTTTTAGGTACCTGTGGTTCTTTGCCAGCAGCAGAGAAGAGGTTCCTGCCTCCGTTTTTGTGGCCTTAACAAACCAGGTGTTGTGCCCCAGTTCTCGTCTGAGACCCCTGAAAAAGAACATCTTCCCATCCATGAACAAGACAGGACCTATCTTTCAAAGGGGAACAAAAAGACCTCTGGGACTTACAGACTAGCTAGCCTGACTGCCATAGCTGGAGAGATCCTGCAATACATTCTTAAACACTCAGTTTGTCAGCAGCACCTACAGGATGATTTGGTTCTTATGACTAGTGAGCGTGGAATTGTCAAGAACAAATCATTCCAAACCAATCCTCTTTCCTTCTTTGGCAGGGTTCTGGGCCTGGTAGAGGTGAGTAAACAATAGATGGGATCTAGCTTGGTGTTACTAAGGCTTTCGACACAGTCCCATAGGACATTCTCAGAAGCAAACGAGGGAAATGTAGTCCAGCTGCAATCAGTGTAATGTGGGTGCAGAGCTGGTTGAAAGCCAAGACTCCAGGAGCCCTTCTCCATGTTTAGCTGCCCAACGGGGAGGGTGAACCTAGTGGGTCTGGCAGGGATCAGTCCGGTGTCAGGTACTATTCTATATTTTCATGAATGATTTGGAAAATGGAGTGGAGAGCATGCTCCTAAAGTTTACAACTGACACCAAGCACTTTGGAGCACAGGATTGAAATTCAAAACACCCTTAACAAATTGGAGACTTGGTCTTCTTGAGCCAAACTCCATGGTTAGGGCTCTCTCTCTACACTGGGCTGAAGTGAAACCCCAGAGCCAAGCACTCCTCCTGGGCAGTGAGCTCCGACCTTGAATGGTCAGATGCTGCTTAGCACTGTCAGAGCAGCTTTTGCTGGGGGATTCTCCCAGCACTTTCCAATAGCGGGAAGGTATGAAATCCCCATTTGACTGCTGGGGACAGAGCCCGAGAGTGGGGAGCAACTTGCCCAAAGTCCCCGGAAAAAGGAAAACAACCAGCAGAGGAACCAATAGGAAACCCAGCAATGGAACTCAGGAGTCCTGGGGGTGTGCTGTGGTGACCAGATGTCCCAATTTTATAGGGACAGTCCGAATTTTGGGGTCTTATCTAGGATCCTATTACCCCCAACGCCGTCCCGATTTTTCACACTTGCTGTCTGGTCACCCTAGGGTGTGCACATGTGTGGGTCCCAGCTGCTCCCTGCCCCCCTCATTGAAGCAGATGTGCAGGGTTACTGCCTTGGGAAGTGCAGGGCACCAGTGGATGTGGGGTTGGCTGGAGGTAGGGTCTGGCTTCAGGCAGGGCAAGGGCTGCGTGGCTGGCTGGCTTCAGGCAGGGGGGTGCATCAGGGGTTGGCTGGAGACAGGGCAGGGAGGATGCGGCTGGTGCAGGCAAAGTAGAAGGTGCAGGGCTGGCTGGAGACAGAGGCTGACTGCCGGCAGGGCAGGGCAGGGGGTGCAGGGCTGGCTGCAGGCAGGGCATGGGGCAGGGCCGGTGCAAGGAAGTTTCATGCCCTAGGCGAAACTTCCACCTTGCACCCTCACCCCCCCCCGCACCCCTGCCCTGAGGCGCCCCACCTGTGGCAGCTCCCCCCTCCACCCTGAGGCTCCCCTCTTGTGGCAACTCTCCTGCTCTGCCCTGCGGCACCCCCGTCGCCCGAGCTCACCCCTGCTCCGAGCACGAGTACCCCGAGCACGCCGTGGCCGCTTCACTTCTCCCACCTCCAAGGCTTGCGGCGCCTAAGCCTGCCAGGCAGTCAAGCACCCTCCTCTGAGCCACAGCAGCCCTGACAGTTGACAATAGAGGCACCTTAACCCCTGAGTTCCTTCAATGTGTCCCCCTCGGGGGTCCAGCTCCGATCACCAGATACTCGGGGTATGTCTATACCACCTGCCGAATCGGTGGGCAGCGATCGATCCAGCGGGGGTTGATATATCGCGTCTAGTGTAGATGCAATACATTGAGTGCTCTCCCCTCGCCTGCTGTACTCCAGCTCGGTGAGAGGCGCAGGCAGAGTCTACGGGGAGCTGCAGCAGTCAACTCACCGAGACTGTGACATTATAATTGTTAGGCCTGAATAAAGATATAGCAGACAAAACCAGGTATGCCAACCTGACCAAAGTCAGGCTAACAGAGGTTTGTGGGTAATCCCTGAGTGGAAAACACTGAGAAGCAGCAGCATGTCTCACAAGCGCTGGGAAAAAGTGAGATAAGAGAGAAGCTGCATTCCTGGCATAGTACCAGATGTGCTGTGTTCGGGCAGCTCCTTCGAAGAACTGATAAGAGTCCTAGTTTCCCAGCCTCCTTGTTTTCGCTCCCTGGTTTTGTTCTTTGTTTGTTTTTAACTCCCCTACATTTCTAACTTTAGGCATGCATGTATACTAAAGGTGTCTAGTTTCTAGTTGTTAGAAGAAGGGGGTGGGTTGCTCCAGTGAATAATTTATGACGCGACGGGACTGTCTATATAGGCTTATACTAAGATGTAAAGAGCAGGCTGGTTCTCTCTGGAGACGAGCTGCTCTCTATTGATGCGTGCACTTGTCAATAAAGAGCTTTTGATCGGACCTTACTGGTGTTGCCTGTCTCTCTCGCGGTCAGACAACGAACTTTGCCGTCTGGGTTAGAGTCCCTGACATCTTTGGCGACTCCGCCGGGACCCGTCTGACTCTCCGGCGGGGGATCGGACCCTGAGGCAACGCAGCGCGCATCCTCCAGTTTAGAGGAGCCTTGCCTGGTGATCTGATCTCTGCGTTGGCGATAAGGCGTGTTCTGTGAACCAGCTGAAACTCGTAAAAATCCAGCAACGTCCACCTACCCATTGAGTAGGGTCCAGGTTGTCGGGGTTAGAGTCCCTGACTACTTAGGTCTGGGTTAGAGTCCCAGTCCAGGTTTGCACAGGATCCAAGTTGTCTGGGTTAGAGTCCCAGCCTGGGTTTGAGTCTCAGTCCAGGTGTTCAAGTCCCTGGAGAGGTAAGTGAGCGCTTGACGCGGGGAGGTGGGGGTTAGAGTCCCTTTACCTCGACCCGGGGAGGAGGGGTTAGAGTCCCTTCATGAAGAGGGGTAAGAGTCCCTTCATTAAAATGAGACAAGTTGGCAGTAAGTGCCCGGGGGATGCCCCGTTGTCTCTGATACTTAGAGATTGGAAAGAGATTTCTGAGACAGCTGATCTAGTTAAATTTAAGATGAGAAATCTGTGTTGGATCCAATGGCCATCATTTACCTTTCATTTGTCCCCAACTAGAGACTGGCCGATGGGTGAAACCTTTTCCACAGATAGGAGGAACTCCTTAAGGGATATTTTGGTTGATCTTAGGCCGAGACAAATGGATTACTTGTTTGTATGGTATAATTATAAACCCATGGAGGGATGGGTAGCTTTTGAAGCTGTTTGTATGGAGAGCTCTTGTAAAAAAATCACCCACCATATGCACCAGAGCCGCACCGGGAGGAGGACAATTTTGTTCCTGTTCTTCCCCGTCTGATGGAGTGCAAGGATTCAAAAGCAGGTTAGGGACAGTTCAGGGACAGAGGAGAATCAAGGGGGAGCTCAGAGTGATGTTCCCTCATCTTCAGAGGAATCAGGCAGCCTCACCCCCTCTGTGCAGCCTCCAGCCAGCCTTTTGCAAACTTGGTCAGGGACTGCTTTTCAAACACCCCCAATATTACAGCAGCCCTTGTCCTTGCCCTTGTGGACCCCCACTAGGTTACTTAACTCCATGAGAGAGAATGTTTCTGAGACACCTCTGATATTACAAGCCTCATTGAGAACTTATCTGGTTCTACTGGTTGCTGGGGAACATGAGATGGTTTTACCCATACCCTGTTTGCAACTTCAAATTTGTTTAACTGGCAGTGCACTATGCCTCACTTATGAGACAATCCTGAGGCAGTGGAAAGAATGTTCTGCATAATCTTTTTCACTCATGTGCCCACTTGGGCAAATGTAAATCAGTTATTAGATACTCTCATGACAGAAGATGAAAGACAAAAAGTAAAAGAAAAATCTGCAGCTCATTTGAATGCACCTTGGCTAATTACTGACCCTAACTGGAATCCCACTAATCCAGCTCAAAAGACAAAGTTGGATGGATTTTTAAAAGCTGTTTTGAATGGTATTAGAGATGCAGGGGAGGCTACTCCAAATTGGAGCAAGCTGACTGCTTGTGTTCAGCATCCAGATAAGCACCTCTCTGACTTTTGTGCTCGACTGATTTGTGAAGTTAAAAAGCATGGGAATTTAAATCCTGAAACTGATCATGGAAAGGAGATGGTTAAAATGGTTTTCATGTCACAATGTGCAAAGGATATTGCAAAAAGATTTAGAAAGCATCCAGATGGTACGCAAGGGAAAAGTTTGTCTGAAGTAGTTAGCATTGCTACTAGAATGTTTAATGGGAAAGAGAAAAAGAAAGAAAAAGACATAAGGAACGGGTTAATTTAAAAATCATCTTGGCCCCGGGATGGAAGGAGGGGGGTGCTCTGCGTTCAGGGTCAGGAATCGGCGCGGACTGTGCTTGGTGTAGGGAGGGGCTGCTTTCGGCCCCAGCTGGCTGTGAAGGAAAAAATATAGACAGAGGCAAAGCAAAGGAAATACAAGTTACAGAACTGAAATTACATTTGCAAAGCTTAACTGTCCAGTAAGATCCAACAGTGTGCCTTTGTGACCCTGGAGTCGGTGTGGCTTGGTGACACCAAAGAAGCCACAGGCAGCCGACCTGGACTGGAATCTCTGAAAGAGACGCCGCAGGAGATTCCAGGGTGTAAAAGAACAGCCCTCCCAAGAGCAGAAGCATGTTGGAAATTCTGGACAAGCTGTATACAGGATAATCTCCCTTCCACCTCTCCCCCTCCTCTGAACATTATACACAGAAGTGGCCAGTCTGGACGTACGTGTGTAAGTATGAAAGGAGCTTCGGGCTTGGGGCTTTAATATTTTCCTGAGTGATGTGAGAGCGTTCCCAACACTCTCCGTTGTTGTTTTATTATTTTATTAATGAAGCTTTAAAATTCAGTTATATGGTGTGTTTTCTTTATCTTCCCCCAACGATCCTGTAGTGTCAGCCTGATCATCTGACATGAGGGATAGATTGGTAACAGAAATTTGTCACAGTTTGGTGAGCAATTAAGAAGGGGGGAGCCCTGCAGAATTTACACCATCTATTTGTTTTACCCTTGTTATTTTGTGTTTGCTTTGCTTGGTACTGTTGGTGTTATATGCTGAGAACTGCATGAGTAAAAGTGAGTCCTAATAGGATAAGGAAACACTATTTGGTTCTGGTTCTGTTCTATTTAACCAGTTACTGTTGTTGTTTTTTTTCTCTGTTCATTTGGGTGTTAGGAGTGTGGGTGGAACTGAACCTCTTGTTCGTAATTCCTCGGAGTGGAAGCCATGTGTGCGAGACAGCTCTGAGGTTAAATTGAGATCCTTCTGTCCTGTCCCCTGTAGCGGTCAGTGTATAGAAGTGGGAAAGTCTGGCTTAGACTGTAATTCCCTCTGCTCTCTGTGTAATTCTCTTTTCTGTTTAAGTGTCAAACAGATGAATGAGTCTCTGGGTAAACCCTCTAAGAGTAGTCCTTCAAATTATATGTTAAGTAAATGGCCTTTGCCCAATGGGCCATGTGTCTTCGTCTAGGTGGCAAGCCTCATGAAGGAGGACTCGGGTAGTCTTGTGAGTAAGAATGTTTAAGGGAAGAGACCAGGAGGGGTGGGGGGCTAGTTGAGAAGCCCACCCTCCTAGCTAAACTGGTAGTGGAAGAAGTTGGTGCCTATGGAAGGGACGGTTCAGTGAGAAAAGCAGGATCGGGCCCAGGCGGGCAGGCAACAGACAGAGAGATTGGAAAACAGGTTGGAAAACTTTAAGGGTGTAGTGGAAGGAAGGAGTAAGTAAGTGTAAGCATGGGGATTTCAAATACCCAGAACTTACTTGGAATGGTGATTTGAGTTGATAAAAGTGGCTGTTGGGAGACAAGCAAGTGATTTAAGGGAGAGTGAGAAGTTAACTCTGTAGTTGCTGGAGGAAACAGCAGTTGAACTTTGTAAAAATGCTAAAGAGGAAAGTTCTTGGTGTCTTTGAAATGTTTGTAAATAAATTGAGGCAAAGAAATTGTTAATTGCAATCATTTAGAATTTAGTTAAATTAGCTGAAGAATGTATATAGTGCTATGTAATTGAAATTTTATTAGGCTGTAAGGGCACTATAAGTAGTGATGTTTTCTTTCAGTGTTTGAAAGCAAGAGTTAAAAGTAAAAAGCAAGCCAGAAAGCATCTGTATTCATGCAAATTATCTAACTGATAAGGTAGGAGCCACTGAAACCTGGGCTGCCTATGAAACACATAAAATATGGGATAATTCCTCTGTTTTTCCTGAAATCAACAAGGGTATTTGTCTATTTTAAGCAATGATTGTCTGCCCAGAAGGGGTAGACCTCTGTTTTTTTGTCTTTCAGATAATCAGAGAAAACTGGTGCCAGCTAAACAGCATTCAACGTACCATGCATTTACTGGCACAATAGAAATTATGTTTTGTGTTCTATGTTCTGTCTTGTGGTGGTTGTCTTGTGGCCGGAATTTTTGTGTTTAATATTTTTATAAAATAATCTAGTTTAAAATCAAACAAAAAGGTTAAATTAAAATGCAGATACTTGTTTTGTTCAACTTGGAATACAAAGTGTTTAGGTAAATCAGGAGAATGTGATATACTAAAGTCTAATGCATTTCCTTAAGTAAGGAAAAGAAACTTTATTGGTCAAATTGTTAATTGCAAAAATTGTTGTTAAAATTTGCGTACCAACAGTCTTTGAAAGCAAGGACATGAAAAGTTAACCCACTCCCCATATTGTACATGGGATCTTTCTGGCTACCTCAGATTTCTAGCCAGAGGGCTGGGGATGGTGGAAGGCTATTGGACTAGAGGTTGTATTGAGTGAACTCCTCAAAGTGGGTGTGCTTGTCCTGGCTTGTTGCTCGAAAGCTCTGTAATAAGGTTATTTTAGTAAAAGGGTGTGTGTGGCATATATTAAATAATAAGACTAATGTACTGTATAATGACAATGTGTAGGTGTTCATTGTTGGGAAAAAGGTGTATAAGTAAAAAGTGAAAGTTTCCTTTGCAGGTTAAAAGAAGCCAAGAAGGGAAGAAGCACAAAGAACAGAATGAATTAACTGAAAAAATAAAATAAAATAAAATAGCAAGCTCAGGCTATAGATAAGACACTGACTCCATTCAAGGACACTGCTCACAGTTAAGACTTGGTTAACAACCAGGAAAAGGAGGGCTTGAATTTGCCCATGCAGCTATGAGATCTGAAAAACACTGCCAGGCACTAATGAAATGTGTTAAGTTTTTTTTCTCACAGGTAAGGAAGCGCTACCCAAAGACCCTAGCAGCCCTGCCACTCCTTGGAACCAGGAGACGGGATTGATGTAAAGGTCCACCAACGAAAGACTGCCTTGGCTCCATGCTGGAAAGGCCCTTAAGTCCTGATGACTACCAACACCGCTGTGAAGTACCAAAGACTGACTGCTTGGACCCAAGATTCTCACTGCAAAAAGACCCCTCCACATTGGGAGAATTCTCCTACTGATGATTAGCCTATTTCACCTTCTAGCTCCACTGTGCCTTCTGGACAGTAGGGAAAAAGTACAAGGTGAAGTGCTAGTAGCCTCTCCCTTATCCACTGACAGATCTACTGTGCCTTTGAATTTTTCTAGAAAAAGCAAAACCATTACAGGGTGATGTGCTAGTAACCTCTCCCCTATATGATGCTGCACCAAGACTGTTTTGGGAAAGAAGAAGGAACACTCACTCCACTGAAATTGCTAAAGTCCAGGAATTCCTGACTAGAAAGGGCATTAAGAACTGACCCCGGTGAAGAAACAAAGAATTGTACACTGGCAGAAAAAATTTGTGGGACCCATGCTTGGGAATGTGGTATTGATTGGATTTTGGGGTTTATTCTACAGGCTGTGCCCTGTGTTGTGGATAAATTCTTCAGCATGTATTGCTCTCTCTAATTGGATTTTAAATAACAAGTACCCGAAGAGTTTGTTCTGCCACTGGAAATTTTACCTGTATTGAAACCGTTCCAGTGACTAATAATGTAACCCCCTCCTATGCTATTAATGTCAATGCCTTTTAAAAGTACCTGAAAATAGTTAAATGACAAATGTAATATAGTACTACACCAAGGAAAGATGGTATTAAATATCACTGAGGCTGGGAAGGCATTGCAGTGGGATCTAGTATGTTTGGAGATTCAGAATTTCCTGAATGACCAGCTGATGGCCATTTGGAGTGATCTTGAGTACCAGACTTGGCCCACTGCCCTTACAGACACATCAGGAGTACCATCTGATCTGTGGTCATGGAGATATACTAAAGACTTTCTGGGTGGAAGTGTAAACATTTACAGTGCTCCTTCCAAGCATTTGGACTGGGGGGTGTGGGCTTCCACATACCGAATCCTGACGGGTCCATGGGGAGGATGCACATGGGACTGGATTATTCACCGAAACATCTGGGAAATTAGACCACTTGGTATACCTAACTGATTTATAGTCAGTGCCCCAATCCCTTAGTTGTCAGACAAACAGGATTCCACTCTTTTGTCCGTGCACTCATTCCTGGATTGTGGGTGGCTAAGCTCAAGAGAGCAGTTGTAAATATTTCTGCAGAGCTTGAAAAAAAACCGCTAATGCATTAATAGACGCTTTCCAAAAGTTGCAACGAAAGACTGATGAAGTAGCAGAAGTAACTTTGCAAAATAGACGTGTGCTAAATGCCATGAATGCTGAATTAGAGAGGGGCTTGTGCTCGCATTGGGGAAAAATGTTGCTTTGCTGTTAATCACTCTGGCTTAATTGACAAAGATTTACAAGCTATTAAGAATGTTGCTGTTGTTTTCCATGCTATATCTCTTGATCACACTTTTAGTTTTAAGGACCTCCACTCAGACCTTGGGTCATGGTTTACTAGCCTCCCCCGTACAATTGTTAAATGGATATGTGTCCCAAGAGTCCCATTATGGTCCTCTAGGGACAAAGGGGGGATTGTTAGGCCTGAATAAAGATACAGCAGACAAAACCAGGTATGCCAACCTGACCAAAGTCAGGCTAACAGAAGTTTGTGGGTAATCCCTGAGTGGAAAACACTGAGAAGCAGCAGCATGTCTCACAAGCGCTGGGAAAAAGTGAGATAAGAGAGAAGCTGCATTCCTGGCATAGTACCAGATGTGCTGTGTTCGGGCAGCTCCTTCGAAGAACTGATAAGAGTCCTAGTTTCCCAGCCTCCTTGTTTTCGCTCCCTGGTTTTGTTCTTTGTTTGTTTTTAACTCCCCTACATTTCTAACTTTAGGCATGCATGTATACTAAAGGTGTCTAGTTTCTAGTTGTTAGAAGAAGGGGGTGGGTTGCTCCAGTGAATAATTTATGACGCGACGGAACTGTCTACATAGGCTTATACTAAGATGTAAAGAGCAGGCTGGTTCTCTCTGGAGACGAGCTGCTCTCTATTGATGCGTGCACTTGTCAATAAAGAGCTTTTGATCGGACCTTGCTGGTGTTGCCTGTCTCTCTCACGGTCAGACAACGAACTTTGCCGTCTGGGTTAGAGTCCCTGACATAAGTATAATCTAATATCTCATTGAAAGGTGACAGGGCCAGAAAGAGTTAATTAACTCACCTCACGGACTGACCTGACCCGTGGGTGAACCTTAAAAACTGGTTAACAAGATATGTAAATGAACAGAGCTTTGAAATGCAAGTCTGCAGTGTTAGAGGTAGAAGGGGAGGTGTTTGCTCAGGTCTTGTGATGTCAGCAAACAAGTCT
Source organism: Gopherus flavomarginatus (assembly GCF_025201925.1). Lineage (NCBI taxonomy): Eukaryota > Metazoa > Chordata > Testudines > Testudinidae > Gopherus > Gopherus flavomarginatus. The sequence goes on from NW_026115106.1 coordinate 840,148, forward strand.
TGTCTATTGCTATAGTTTTAATTCAAAGAGCAAAAAAAGAATATTAACATTTATGATGATACTTGAGTGAAATAGTATTATTGTCTGTGTCTCTTTGAAGGTTGTGGTAATCTGTATCTGAACTGTTTGATGGATGTACTAATTGCCAGGATGTTTGGAAGAAGAGTTAAGCCTATTGTTTTCTCAGGCTGAAAGGCTGCTGGAAATGTTTAAGAACCTGGGACACGATCCTTCTTCATCTCAGATCTGCTTTGGGTTTCAAGAGGGGGAAACCTTAAGCCACAAGGATTGAGATCCCCAGTCATTGACTGGAGCCACCCTGAATATGGACATTGGATTATAACCTATGGACTATTTCTAAAAGGACTTTTGGCAACTACAAGCTCATCTCTACTTTGTATCTGAACCTCAAAAATTGAATTCAAGTCTATATGTCTATGAATCTTTTAACCAACACTCACTCTCTCTCTTTTCTTTTCTAATAAATTTTAGCTTAGTTAATAAGAATTGGCTATAGCATGTATTTTAGGTAAAATCTAAGTTATAATTGAACCTGCTTATGTGGCTGATCCTTTGGGATCGGAAGAATCTTTTCTTTTATATGATGAAGTAAGATTTTCAGGAATCATCATCATATCTAACAGGTGTGTCTGGACGGAGGCCTGAGGCTGGGTACTTTAAGGGAACTGCGTGGTTTAAACTTCTAAGTAACCAGTGAGGTACTACAGAAGCTGTTTTGTGCTGGCTTGGTAAATCTAAGTATTGAAATAACCAGCAGCGTTTGGGATTTGTCTGCCCTGTTTTGTTTGCAATTCACTCTGATTGAGTGAGCTGAGCTGGCTCCCACGGGCAGCACCGTCACACCTACAGCCAGGCTGCAGAGGTCCGGGGGATCTTAGGGGCCTTGGGGTGCACAGATACCTATGTCCAGGCCATAGCGGTCCCTGGGGGGCTTAGAGAGTTTGGGGAGGACACAGATACTAATCTCCATGCTCTAGGGTCCCATGGGGGCTTAGAGGGTTCGTGGGGGGCACATATTCCTACATCCAGGCTGTAGGGTTACCAGGGGGGCTTAGGGGCTTAGTGGGGGGCAAAGATACCTACGTCCAGGCTGGAGGCATCCTGGGAGTCTTAGGGGATTTGTGGGGGCCAAAGACACCTATGATGTCCAGGCTGTAGGGGTACCAGTGGGTTTTAGGGGTTCGAGTGGGCACAGATACGTATGTCCAGGCTGTATCGTTCCCAGGGGGGGTTAGAGGTTTCGTGAGGGGCACAGATATCTACGTCCAGATTGTAGATGTCCCGGGAGAGGGGGGTTAGGGGGGTTGTGGGAGTGCAAATACCTATGTCCAGGCTGTAGTGGTTCCTGGGGGCTTAGAGGGTTTCTGAGGGGCACATATACCTACGTGCACACTGGAGTGTTGCAAGGGGCTTATGGAGTCTATATGGGGTACAGATACCAATGTTCTGGCTGTATAGGTCCCTCGGGGGCTTAGGGGGTTTGTGGGGGGCACAGATACCTAAGTTCAGGCTGGAGGGATCTCTGAGTGTCTTAGGTGTTTGGTGGGAGGCACAGATACCTACGTCCAGGCTGCAGGGGTCTCGGAGGGGCTTAGGGTCTGTCACGGAGTGTGGGGGAGTCCGGTCCTGCACCCCTCTTCCTGGGACTCACAGTGACTCTCAGCCAGCCAGTAAAACAGAAGGTTTATTGGACAACAGGAGCGAAGGATACAGCAGAGCTTGGAGGCACAAGCAGGACCCCACAATTAAGTCCTTCTAGGGGTTCAGGAAACTTAGTTCCCAGTTTGGGAATCCCTGAATTCCAACCACCCAGACCAAAACCGAAACTGAACTAACCCAACTCCCTCCAGCTGGCCATTTGCTGTGTCCAGCTTCCCGGGCAAAGGTGCTGACCCCTCCCCCTGCCTAGCTCAGGTTACAGGCTGAGCACGTGTCCGGTCCTAAAGTCACCCCCTGCTCTCCCATCCCCCACACAGACAGTCCCTACTCCATCACAGTAATGTACAGAGCATTTCCTGCATGGAGCAACAGTGACACCATGTGGCCATGCAGGGAAATGCCCAGAGCATTTCCTGGATGGAGCAACAGTGATTCCATGTGGCCACGCAGGGTAATGCACAGAGCATTTCTCTCATAGAGGAACAGTGACAACATGTGGCCATGCAGGGTAATGCACAGAGCATCACGCCTATGTAGAGGCTGTAGAGATCCCTGGGGGGCTTAGGGGTCGTGGGGGGCACAGATAGCTACGTCCAGGCTGGAGAAATTCTGGTGGGCATTAGGGGCTTCATGAGGGGCACAAATATCTACGTCAGGGCTGGAGAGGTCCCTGGATGGCTTAGGGGGTTGTGGTGAGCATAGATACATACATCCAGGCTGCAGGGGTCCCAGAGGGACTTAGGGGGTGTCACGTAGTGTGGTGGAATCTGGCCCTGCACCCCTCTTCCTGGGACACACAGTGACTCAGCCAGCCAGTAAAACAGAAGGTTTTTTTGGCCAACAGGAACGAAGGATACAGCAGGGCTTTTGGGCACAACCAGGACCCCTCAATCAAGTCCTTCTGGGGGTTCAGGAAGCTTAGTTCCCAGTTTGGGATTCCCTGAATTCCAACAACCCAGCTCCAAACCAAAACTGAACTAACTCCCTCCAGCCAGCCCCTTCCTTTATTCAGCTTCCTGGGCAAAGGTGCTGACCCCCTCCCAGCTGCCTAGCTTAAGTTACAGGCTTAGGTCCTGTCCCTCACCTAAAGTCACCCGCTGCTCTCCCATCCCCCACACAGACAGTCCCCACTCCATCACAGTAATGCCCAGAGCATTTCCCCCATGGAGCAACACTGACAGCTTGTGACCACACCAGGTAATGGACAGAGCATTTCCTGCATGGAGCAACAGTGACACCATGTGGCCATGCAGGGAAATGCACAGAGCATTTCCTGGATGGAGCAACAGTGATTCCATGTGGCCACACAGAGTAATGCACAGAGCATTTCTCTCATAGAGGAACAGTGACAACATGTGGCCATGCAGGGTAATGCACAGAGCATCACGCCTATGTAGAGGCTGTAGAGATCCCTGGGGGACTTAGGGGTCATGGGGGGCACAGATAGCTACGTCCAGGCTGGAGACATTCTTGTGGGCATTAGGGGCTTCATGAGGGGCACAAATATCTACGTCAGGGCTGGAGAGGTCCCTGGATGGCTTAGGGGGTTGTGGTGAGCATAGATACTTACGTCCATGCTGTAGTGGTCCCTGGGGGTTTAAGGAGTTGGTAAGGGTCACAGAAACCTACGTATGGTCTGGAGGGGTCCCTGGGGGACTTAAGGGTTTGTGGTTGCGCAGATACCTACGTACCGGTTGGAGGGGGCCCTGGGGAGCTTAGGGGGTTTGTGTGGCGTACACATAGCTATAACCAGGCTGGTGGGGGCCCTATGGGTCTTAGAAGGCTGGTGGGGGGCAGAGATACCTATGTAGGGACTGGAGAAGTCCTGGGGGGGGCTTTGGGGGTTCCTGGAAGTCACAAATATCTACGTCCAGGCTGGAGGAGTTCTGGGGGTATTAGGGAGTTGTGCGGGGGCACAGATACCTATATCGAGGCTGTAGGGGTCCTGGGGTTGCTTTGGGGAATTTTGGGGTACAGATACCTACTTCCATGCTGTAGGGGTCGCTGGGAGGATCAGTGGGTTCGTGAGGGTGTACAGATATCTACGTCCGGTCTATAGGGATCCTGCGGGGGGCTTAGGGGTTTGTAAGGGGCACAGATACATTCATCCAGGCAAGAGGGGTCCTAGGGACCTTAGGGGGTTCATGCTGGGCACAGATACCTGCGTCTAGGCTGGAGGGGTTTTGGGGGTCTTAGGAGGGTTTTGTGGGCACAGATACCTATGTCGATGCTGGAGGGGTCCTGTCATGTCTTAGCGGATTCGTGGGGTCAGAGATACCTACATCTAGGCTGGAGGGGTTCAGGGGGGATTAGGTGTGTTTGAGGAGGGGAACAGATACCTACATCCTGATGGTAGGTGGCCCTGGGTAGCTTAGGCGGTTTTTGTCGGTCACAGATACAAACATCCATGCTGTAGGGGTCCCGAGGGACTTTGTGGGGCTGTAGGGGTCACAGATACCTACCTACAGTCTGGAAGGTTCCTGTGGGTATTAAGGGGTGTGTGGGGCATACAGATGCCTACATCTGGGCTTGTGGGTTCCCTGGGGGGCTTAGAGGTTTGTGGAGAGCACAGATACCATTATCCAGGCTAGATGGGTTCTGGTGGGATTAGGGGGTTGTGGGGGGCACAGATACCTATGTAAGCAGAAGCAGGATGAACTCTACCCTCACATCTGGTGGTGAATTATGGCAAGTGTGGAAAAGGATTTCAGGGTCTGATCATGTTTGCATAGACACACTCACCGTGCGTGACACGGCCACGGCAGCCTGGGATGGTTACTTTGGCAGCTATGGTATCCCCAGTTTATTTGTTGTTGGGGTGTGAGATGTGGAGTGTTGTCACCCTGATTGTGTGGATGAGGAACTGTGAAACAGCTTTGAGACAGGGATTCTCACCATCAGTTGAATGGCACTCACTAGACAAGGGAGTGGGCTCCTTGGGTGAGCTAGAGTCACCAATTGCACTTTTTTTCTTTTAACAGTTGAATAGCAGTGTTGATTTTTTATTCTCTTAAAAGTTAAATTTCTAGGTTCTTGAGCTGAAATCACTGAAAAGATGTGTTAGCTTGTGGGGGACTCTGAAACTGTATTGCAGAACACAGTAGTTGGTAGACAGGAGCAGTTTGTGGGAGTGTCCCACGGAGTGAGGTGAGTCTAGCAGTTTTGGGGGACAGCTGGAGCAGAACACAGGTCGGCTGGCAGAGCAGCTGGTGGACCGAGCTGAGCAGTTTGTGGGGAAGGCAAAAGCAGAATCCCATGGAGAGGCAGAGCAGTTAGCAGTGGACCACATAAGGTGCCCCTTTCTACTCAGGCTGGCAGGGGGAAAAACCCTGCAGATAGACTCTTGAACTCTGGGGTTGCGCAACTGTGGGTGATTTTGGGGTTGCTGGACTCTTGAAACGTTGGAGATATTGGACTTTGGAGCCTTGGGGTCATTTGGGGATTGCTGGACTCATGAGCCCAGGGAAAAGGACACGGCCTAGTTGAGGTGTTTTCCCAATTTAATGCTATGTTGTTTATCTCACGTTATTAAACATTTTCTGCTACACCCAGACTCTGTGCTTGCGAGAGGGGAAGTATCGCCTCTTTGAGGCACCTAGGAGTGCGTATGTAAAATTTTCCCATGTCACTGGGTGGGGGCTCGAGCTGGTTTGCATTACAGTGTAGGCAAGGGACCCCTATGTATTGAACCCAGTCCTTGCTGCTATCAGTTCAGCCTGGCAGAAGGGTTCCACCTACGTCCAGGCTCAAGGGGTCCCTGGGGGGCTTAGGGAGTTCGTGGGGGGCACAGATATCTAGGTCCAGGCTGTAGGGGGTCGGGGGGGGGCTCAGAAGTTTGGTGGGGGGCACAGATACCTACGTCCAGGCTGCAGGGGTCCCAGAGGGACTTAGGGGGTGTCACGTAGTGTGGTGGAATCTGGCCCTGCACCCCTCTTCCAGGGACACACAGTGACTCAGCCAGCCAGTAAAACAGAAGGTTTTTTTGGCCAACAGGAACGAAGGATACAGCAGGGCTTTTGGGCACAACCAGGACCCCTCAATCGAGTCCTTCTGGGGGTTCAGGAAGCTTAGTTCCCAGTTTGGGATTCCCTGAATTCCAACAACCCAGCTCCAAACCAAAACTGAACTAACTCCCTCCAGCCAGCCCCTTCCTTTATTCAGCTTCCTGGGCAAAGGTGCTGACCCCCTCCCAGCTGCCTAGCTTAAGTTACAGGCTTAGGTCCTGTCCCTCACCTAAAGTCACCCGCTGCTCTCCCATCCCCCACACAGACAGTCCCCACTCCATCACAGTAATGCCCAGAGCATTTCACGCATGGAGCAACAGTAACTCTGTGTGGCCATACAGGGTAATGCCCAGAGCATTTCCTGCCTGTAGCAAGAGTGACACCGTGTGGCCAGGCAGGATAATGCACAGAGCATTTCCCCACATGGAGCAACAGTGGCACCGTGTGGCCACGCAGGCTAATGCACAGAGCATTTCCTGCATGGAGCAACAGTGACACCATGTGGTCACGCAGGGTAATGCACAGAGCATTTCCTGCATGGAGCAACAGTGACACCATGTGGCCATACAGGGTAATGCACAGAGCATTTCCTGCATGGAGCAACAGTGACACCATGTGCCCACACAGGGCAATGCACAGAGCATCGCACCTACGTGGAGGCTGTAGAGATCCCTCGAGGGCTTACGGGGGTTCGTAGGGTCACAGATATCTACATCCAGTATGGGCGGGACCCTGGGAGAGTTAGGGGGGTTGTGAGGGGCATAGGTACTTGCGTCCAGGCTGTAGAGGTCCTGGTGGGGATTAAAGGCTTCCTGGAGGACAGCAATATCTACGTCCAGGCTGAAGGGGTCCCTGGACGCTTAGGGGGTTGTGGTGAGCACAGTGATCCCTGGCGGTATAGGGACTTGGTGAGGGGCACAGATACCTATGTATGTCCTGGAGGGGTCCCTGGGGGGGGCTTAGTGGTACTGTAGGAGACACAGATACCTACGTCCAGGCTATAGGCATTCTGGGGGGGCTTAGGGCTTTGGGGGGGCACAGATACCTACATCCAGGCTGGAGGGGTCCCGGGGGGCTTAGGTGGTTTGTGGGGAGGGGCACAGATATGTACATCCAGGCTGGAGAGGTTCCGGAGAGGATTAGGGGTTTTTGCGGATGGCAGAGATACCTATCTCCATACTCTAGGGGTCCCGGGGGGCTTAGGGCTGGATGTGTCCCGAGGAGCTTAGGGGGTTTGTGGGGTGCTCAGACACCTGTGTCCAGGCTGTAGGGAACCCTGGGGGCTTAGGGGGTTCGTGGGGGTCACAGGTAGTTACGTCCAGGCTGAAGGGGTAATGGGAGTGCTTAAGGGATCGGGGCTGACACAGATACCTACGTCCAGGGTCTAGGGGAGGCAGGAGAAGTGAAGCGGCCATGGTGTGCTTTCAAGTAGGGATAATAATGATCCACTCTTACCTACCTCATGGTGGGTGGAGGATGGGGATCCATTGGAGAGTGTCACTAAGAGTAGTGCATAAGATGAGGTGTCCCATCACGTTTACTCAGAGCAGATTATGACATAATAGATTAGCTGAAACAGTCTTTTTTATTTGTATTTTTTTATTTTGGAATTGTTAAGAGCAGCAATGACTTAGCTCAGACTGAAGCATCTTATCTAATTTTCAAGATCTAAGTGTCTCCTCCTTGTGTGTGATGACACAATTTAACACACTGTGACAAACAGGAGATGCTTTTGTTTTGCAACAAAATCTTTTTGCAAAGAACTTCCATCTCACTTGTTATGATTCTGAGAAACAAACTGGTTTAGTCTGAATGGGATATTTGGACAGAAACGGTTGGAATGAAATTTTCCCACCATCCCAGTTCCTGAGCTCTATCCCTGCCTCTGGGGGGATTTGTTGTCTGTTAGAACAGGAGTCTGACTGGCGGCTTCTCTTTCTGGCTCTGCCACCGCCTTGCTGTGTAGGCCCTTGGGTAGGTCACCTCCCTTCTCTGTACCTCAGGCTCCTCCCATTTGTCCAATGGGAACAGGGACAGTTCTCGAATTCTGGGCAGTTGTGAGCCTGAGTGAGAAAAGGGGTGTTGAAGCCCTCTGTGAAGAAGAAAGGGGAGTTTCACGGTGTTTTTGCACCAAGGAATTCTAAACCAAAACTGAACTAACTCCCTCGAGTCCTTCTGGGGGTTCAGGAAGCTTAGTTCCCAGTTTGGGATTCTCTGAATTCCAACTACCCAGCTCCAAACCAAAACTGAACTAATTCCCTCCAGCCGACCCCTTCCTGTGTCCAGCTTCCCGGGCAAAGGTGCTCACTCTCTCAGCCCTGCCTAGCTCGAGTTACAGGCTTAGGTCCTGTCCCTCACCTAAAGTCACCCCCTGCTCTCCCATCCCCCACACAGACAGTCCCCACTCCATCACAGTAATGCCCAGAGCATTTCCCGCATGGAACAACAGTGACACCATGTGGCCACGCAGGGTAATGCCCAGAGCATTTCCTGCATGGAGCAACAGTGACACTGTGTGGCCACTCAGGGTAATGCACAGAGCATCACACCTACGTAGAGGCTGTAGAGATCCCTGGGGGCTTAGGGGTCATGGGAGGTACAGATAGCTACGTCCAGGCTGGAGGCATTCTGGGGGGTTTAAGGGGGTTCGTAGGGTCACAGATACCTACGTCCAGGATGGTCGGGACTCTGGGGGAGTTAGGGGGGTTGTGGGGGGCATAGGTACTTGCGTCCAGGGTGTAGAGGTCCTGGTGGGGATTAAGGGCTTCCTGGAGGACACCAATATCTACGTCCGGGCTGGAGAGGTCCCTGGACGGCTTAGAGGTTGTGGTGAGCACAGTGATCCCTGGGGGTTTAGGAACTTGGTGTGGGGCACAGATACCTATGTTTATCCTGGAGGGGTCCCTGGGGGGGCTTAGTGGTATTGTAGGGGACACAGATACCTACGTCCAGGCTATAGGCATTCTGGGGGGGCTTAGGGCTTTGGGGGGGCACAGATACCTACATCCAGGCTGGAGGGGTCCCGGGGGGCTTAGGGGGGTTGTGGGGGGCACAGCTATGTACGTCCAGGCTGGAGAGGTTCCAGGGAGTATAAGGAATTTTTGTGAACAGCAGAGATACCTATCTCCAGGATCTAGGGGTCCCTGGGGGGCTTAGGGTTTTTTTGGGAGGCACAGATAACTGTCCAGGTTGGAGTGGTTCCTGGGGGGTTTAGGGGGTTCCTGGGGGGCACAGATACCTAGGTCCATGCTGTAGGGGTCCCCGGGTGGATTAGGGGTTTTCTGAGGGGTACAGATACATACGTCTAGGCTGTAGGGGTCCCTGGGAGGCTTAGGGGGTTTGTGGGGGGCAGCGATACCTAAGTCCAGGCAATAGGGCTTCCAGGGGGAATTAGTGTGTTGGGGGGGCACAGATACCTAGATCCAGGCTGGAGGGTTCCCGATGGGGGGGGTCTTAGGCAGTTTGTGTTCGGCAAAGATACCTACCTCCAGGCTGGAGGGGTGTCTCGGCACTTAGGGATTGTGGGGGGGCACAGATACCTCCGTCCAGGCTGGAGGGTCCCTGGGGAGCTTAGCGGGTTCGTAGGGGGCACAGATACCTAAATCCAGGCTGGAGGGATCCAGGGGGGGCTTATGGGGTTCAGGGGGCACAGATACTTATCTCTAGGCTGTAGTGGTCCCTGGTGGGCTTAGGGGGTTTTGGGGGGCCCCAGATACCTAAGTCCATGCTGTAGGGGTCCCTACAGGTGCTTATGGGTTCATGGGGTGCACAGATACTTATGTCCAGGTTGGAGGGGGCAGGGGGGGTTGGGGTTTCATGGGGGGCACAGATACGAACCTCCAGGCTGTAGGAGTCCCAGGGGGGCTGTGGGGGTACAGATACCTACATCTAGGCTGGAGGGGTCCTGGGGGGTATAGAGGGTTTGTGGGGGGCACAGATACCTAGGTACAGGCTGTCGGTGTCCCGAGGAGATGAGGCGGTTCACTGGGGGCTCAGATACATCCAGGCTGGATGTGTCCCGAGGAGCTTAGGGGGTTCGTGCGGTGCTCAGACACCTGTGTCCAGGCTGTAGGGATCCCTGGGGGCTTAGGGGGTTCGTGGGGGTCACAGGTAGTTACGTCCAGGCTGAAGGGGTAATGGGAGTGCTTAAGGGATCGGGGCTGACACAGATACCTACGTCCAGGGTCTAGGGGTCCCGAGGGGATTGGGGGTTGAGGGGGGAACAGATACCTACGTCGTAGCTGGAGGTGTCTTGGGTGGTTTAGGAGGTTCGTTGGAGTCACAGATACCTAGTGTCCAGGCTGTAGGGGTTCCTGGGGCATTCAGGGATTTCTGTGGGTCACAGATACCTACATGCAGACTGGAGGGGTCCTGGAGCGCTTAGGAGATTTATGGGGGGCACAGATACCAACATACTGGCTGTAAAGGTCCCTGGGGGGCTTTGTGGGTTCGGGGGGCACAGATACCAATGTCCTGGCTGTAGATGTTCCTGAGGTACATAGAGGGGCTGTGGTCGCACATAACCCTACATCCAGGCTGTCGGGGTCCCGGGGGCCCCTGGCCAAATTGGGTCCCCCTGGAAAAGTCTCCCTCACGGTGGCCCCAGGGCTGGAGGAGCTCCCACTCCCTGATATGGCGCAGAGGCTGCAGCAGGGGCACAGAGCTTCTCTGGTGTCAGGGCCACAGCGGGGCAGGGGTAAAGGAGTGAGACCAGAGAAGCTCTGTGCCCCTGCTGCAGCCCCCAGGTAATAGAAGGGAGTGGGAGCTCTTCCAGCCCTGAGGCCACCGTGGAGGAACATCTACAGCCAGGACATTGGTATCTGTCATACATTAGAAGCAAGAGGAAGACTAAGGACAGGGTAGGCCCACTGCTCAGTGAGGAGGGGGAAACAGTAACGGGAGACTTGGAAATGGCAGAGATGCTTAATGACTTCTTTGTTTCAGTCTTCACTGAGAAGTCTGAAGGAATGTCTAGTATAGTGAATGCTTACGGGAAGAGGGTAGGTTTAGAAGAGAAAATAAGGATAGAGCAAGTAAAAAATCACTTAGAAAAGTTAGATGCCTGCAAGTCACCAGGGCCTGATGAAATGCATCCTAGAATACTCAAGGAGTTAATAGAGGAGGTATCTGAGCCTCTAGCTATTATCTTTGGGAAATCATGGGAGACGGGGGAGATTCCAGAAGACTGGAAGGGGGCAAATATAGTGCCCATCTATAAAAAGGGAAATAAAAACAACCCAGGAAACTACAGACCAGTTAGTTTAACTTCTGTGCCAGGGAAGATAATGGAGCAGGTAATCAAAGAAATCATCTCCAAACACTTGGAAGGTGGTAAGGTGATAGGGAATAGCCAGCATGGATTTGTAAAGAACAAATCGTGTCAAACTAATCTGATAGCGTTCTTTGATAGGATAACGAGCCTTGTGGATAAGGGAGAAGCGGTGGATGTGATATACCTAGACTTTAGTAAGGCATTTGATACGGTCTCACATGATATTCTTATAGATAAACTAGGAAAGTACAATTTAGATGGGGCTACTATAAGGTGGGTGCATAACTGGCTGGATAACCGTACTCAGAGAGTAGTTGTTAATGGCTCCCAATCCTGCTGGAAAGGTATAACAAGTGGGGTTCCGCAGGGGTCTGTTTTGGGACCGGTTCTGTTCAATATCTTCATCAACGATTTAGATGTTGGCATAGAAAGTACGCTTATTAAGTTTGCAGATGATACCAAACTGGGAGGGATTGCAACTGCTTTGGAGGACAGGGTCAAAATTCAAAATGATCTGGACAAATTGGAGAAATGGTCTGAGCTAAACAGGATGAAGTTCAATAAAGATAAATGCAAAGTGCTCCACTTAGGAAGGAACAATCAGTTTCACACATACAGAATGGGAAGAGACTGTCTAGGAAGGAGTATGGCAGAAAGAGATCTAGGGGTCGTAGTGGACCACAAGCTTAATATGAGTCAACAGTGTGATACTGTTGCAAAAAAAGCAAACGTGATTCTGGGATGCATTAACAGGTGTGTTGTAAACAAGACACGAGAAGTCATTCTTCCGCTTTACTCTGCGCTGGTTAGGCCTCAACTGGAGTATTGTGTCCAGTTCTGGGCACCACATTTCAAGAAAGATGTGGAGAAATTGGAGAGGGTCCAGAGAAGAGCAACAAGAATGATTAAAGGTCTTGAGAACATGACCTATGAAGGAAGGCTGAAGGAATTGGGTTTGTTTAGTTTGGAAAAGAGAAGACTGAGAGGGGACGTGATAGCAGTTTTCAGGTTTCTAAAAAGGTGTCATCAGGAGGAGGGAGAAAACTTGTTCACCTTAGCCTCCAATGATAGAACAAGAAGCAATGGGCTTAAACTGCAGCAAGGGAGATTTAGGTTGGACATTAGGAAAAAGTTCCTAACTGTCAGGGTAGTTAAACACTGGAATAGATTGCCTAGGGAAGTTGTGGAATCTCCATCTGTGGAGATATTTAAGAGTAGGTTAGATAAATGTCTATTAGGGATGGTCTAGACAGTATTTGGTCCTGCCATGAGGGCAGGGGACTGGACTCGATGACCTCTCGAGGTCCCTTCCAGTCCTAGAGTCTATGAGTCTATGAGTAATCTGTGCCCCCCATAAACCACCTAATCCCCACGGGAACCCCTACAGCCAGGATGTTGGTATCTGTCCCCCTATAAATCTCCTAAGCCCTCTGGAACCCTTCCAGTCTGAACGTAGGTATCTGTGACCCCCAGAAATCCCCGAATACCCCAGGAACCCCTACAGGCTGGACTTAGGTATCTGTGACTCCAACGAACCTCCTAAACCACCCAGGACCCCTTCAGCTAGGACGTAGGCATCTGTTCCCCCCTCAACCCCCAATCCCCTCGGGACCCCTAGACCCTGGACATAGGTATCTGTGTCCACCCCGATTCCCTAAGCACCCCCATTACCCCTTTAGCCTGGACGTAGGTATCTGTACTCCCACAAACCCCCTAAACGTCCCAGCGACCCCTTCAGCCTGGAAGTCCCTATCTGTGACACCCACGAACCTCTAACCTCCCAGGGATCCCTACAGCCTGGACACAGGTGTCTGAACACCCCACAAACCCCCTAAGCTCCTCGGGACACATCCAGCCTGGATGTATCTGAGCCCCCAGTTAACCGCCTAATCTCCTCGGGACACCGACAGCCTGTACCTAGGTATCTGTGCCCCCCACAAACCCCCTATAACCCCCAGGACCCATCCAGACTAGATGTAGGTATCTGCACCCCCACAGCCTCCCTGGGACTCCTACAGCCTGGAGGTTTGTATCTGTGCCCCTCATGAAACCCCAACCCCCCCTGTCCCCTCCAGACTGGACATAAGTATCTGTGCACCCCACGAACCCATAAGCACCTGTAGGGACGCCTACAGCATTGACTTAGGTATCTAGGGCCCCCCAAAACCCCCTAAGCCCACCAGGGACCCCTATAGCCTAGAGATAAGCATCTGTGCTCCCTGAACCCCATAAGCCCCCCCTGGACCCATCCAGTCTGGACTTAGGTATCTGTGCCCCACATGAACCCGCTAAGCCCCCCAGGGACCCTCCAGCCTGGATGGAGGTATCTGTGCCCCCACAACCCCTAAGTGCCGAGAAACCCCTCCAGCCTGGAGGTAGTTATCTGTGCCCACCAGAAACCGCTTTAGCCCCCACAGGGACCACTCCAGCCTGGATGCAGATATCTGTGCCCAACACAAACGGCGTAAGCCCCCCCCCCGGGAACCCTCCAGCCTGAACCTAGGTATCTGTGCCCCGCCAACACACTAATTCCTCCTGGAAGACTTATTGCCTGGAAGTAGGTATCTCTGCCCCCCACAAACCCCCTAAGCCTCCCAGGGACCCCTACAGCCTAGACGTAGGTATCTCTGCCACCCAGAAAACCCCTAATCCACCCAGGGAACCCTACAGTATGGACCTAGATATCTGTGCCCCCCAGGAACTCCCTAAACCCCCCAGGAACCACTCCAACCTGGACATAGATATCTGTGCCTCCCAAAAAACCCTAAGCCCCCCGGGACCCCGAGAGTATGGAGATAGGTATCTCTGCCATCCGCAAAATCCCCTAAACCTCTCCGGAACCTCTCCAGCCTGGATGTACATATCTGTGCCCCTCCCCACAAACCACCTAAGCCCCCCGGGACCCCTCCAGCCTGGATGTAGGTATCTGTGCCCCCCAAAGCCCTAAGCCCCCCCAGAATGCCTATAGCCTGGATGTAGGTATCTGTGTCTCCTACAGTTCCACTAAGCCCCCCCCCAGGGACCCCTCCAGGACATACATAGGTATCTGTGCCCCTCACCAAGTCCCTATACCCCCAGGGATCACTGTGCTCACCACAGCCCCCTAAGCGTCCAGGGACCCCTTCAGCCTGGACGTAGATATTGCTGTCCTCCAGGAAGCCTTTAATCCCCACCAGGACCTCTACAGCCTGGACGCAAGTACCTATGCCCCTCACAACCCCCCTAACTCTCCCAGGGTCCCGCCCCTACTGGATGTAGATATCTGTGACCCTACGAACCCCCATAAGCCCTCGAGGGATCTCTACAGCCTCCACGTAGGTGCGATGCTCTGTGCATTACCCTGTGTGGCCACATGGTGTCACTGTTGCTCCATGCAGGAAATGCTCTGTGCATTACCCTGCGTGACCACACGGTGTCACTGTTGTTCCATGCAGGAAATGCTCTGTGCATTACCCTGCGTGACCACATGGTGTCACTGTTGCTCCATGCGGGGAAATGCTCTGTGTATTACCCTCTGTGGCCACACGGTGTCACTGTTGCTGCATGCGGGGAAAAGCTCTGTGCATTACCCTGCGTGACCACATGGTGTCACTGTTGCTCCATGCAGGAAATGCTCTGTGCATTACCCTGTATGGCCACATGGTGACACTGTTGCTCCACGGGGGAAATGCTCTGGGTATTACCCTGCATGGCCACACAGTGTTATTGTTGCTCCATGCGCGAAATGCTCTGGGCATTACTGTGATGGAGTGGGGACTGTCTGTGTAGGGGATGGGAGAGCAGCGGGTGACTTTAGGTGAGGGACAGGACCTAAGCCTGTAACTTAAGCTAGGCAGCTGGGAGGGGGTCAGCACCTTTGCCCAGGAAGCTGAATAAAGGAAGGGGCTGGCTGGAGGGAGTTAGTTCAGTTTTGGTTTGGAGCTGGGTTGTTGGAATTCAGGGAATCCCAAACTGGGAACTAAGCTTCCTGAACCCCCAGAAGGACTCGATTGAGGGGTCCTGGTTGTGCCCAAAAGCCCTGCTGTATCCTTCGTTCCTGTTGGCCAAAAAAACCTTCTGTTTTACTGGCTGGCTGAGTCACTGTGTGTCCCAGGAAGAGGGGTGCAGGGCCAGATTCCACCACACTACGTGACACCCCCTAAGTCCCTCTGGGACCCCTGCAGCCTGGACGTAGGTATCTGTGCCCCCCACCAAACTCCTGAGCCCCCCCCGACCCCCTACAGCCTGGACCTAGATATCTGTGCCCCCCACGAACTCCCTAAGCCCCCCAGGGACCCCTTGAGCCTGGACGTAGGTGGAACCCTTCTGCCAGGCTGAACTGATAGCAGCAAGGACTGGGTTCAATACATAGGGGTCCCTTGCCTACAATGTAATGCAAACCAGCTCGAGCCCCCACCCAGTGACATGGGAAAATTTTACATACGCACTCCTAGGTGCCTCAAAAAGGCGATACTTCCCCTCTCGCAAGCACAGAGTCTGAGTGCAGCAGAAAATGTTTAATAACGTGAGATAAACAACATAGCATTAAATTGGGAAAACACCTCAACTAGGCCGTGTCCTTTTCCCTGGGCTCATGAGTCCAGCAATCCCCAAATCACCCCAAGGCTCCAAAGTCCAATATCTCCAACGTTTCAAGAGTCCAGCAACCCCAAAATCACCCACAGTTGCGCAACCCCAGAGTTCAAGAGTCTATCTGCAGGGTTTTTCCCCCTGCCAGCCTGAGTAGAAAGGGGCACCTTATGTGGTCCACTGCTGACTGCTCTGCCTCTCCATGGGATTCTCCTTTTGCCTTCCCCACAAACTGTTCAGCTCGGTCCACCAGCTGCTCTGCCAGCCGACCTGTGTTCTGCTCCAGCTATCCCCCAAAACTGCTAGACTCACCTCACTCCGTGGGACACTCCCACAAACTGCTCCTGTCTGCCAACTACTGTGTTCTGCAATACAGTTTCAGAGTCCCCCACAAGCTAACACATCTTTTCAGAGATTTCAGCTCAAGAACCTAGAAATTCAACTTTTAAGAGAATAAAAAATCCACACTGCTATTCAACTGTTAAAAGAAAAAAAGTGCAATTGGTGACTCTAGCTCACCCAAGGAGCCCACTCCCTTGTCTAGTGAGTGCCACTCAAGTGATGGTGAGAATCCCTGTCTCAAAGCTGTTTCACAATTCCTCATCAACACAATCAGGGTGACAACACTCCACATCTCACACCCCAACAACAAATAAACTGGGGATACCATAGCTGCCAAAGTAACCATCCCAGGCTGCCGTGGCCGTGTCACGCACGGTGAGTGTGTCTATGCAAACATGATCAGACCCTGAAAACCTTTTCCACACTTGCCATAATTCACCACCAGATGTGAGGGTAGAGTTCATCCTGCTTCTGCTTACATAGGTATCTGTGCCCCCCACAACCACCTAATCCCACCAGAACCCATCTAGCCTGGATAATGGTATCTGTGCTCTCCACAAACCTCTAAGCCCCCCAGGGAACCCACAAGCCCAGATGTAGGCATCTGTATGCCCCACACACCCCTTACTACCCACAGGAACCTTCCAGACTGTAGGTAGGTATCTGTGACCCCTACAGCCCCACAAAGTCCCTCGGGACCCCTACAGCATGGATGTTTGTATCTGTGACTGACAAAAACCGCCTAAACTACCCAGGGCCACCTACCATCAGGATGTAGGTATCTGTTCCCCCCTCAAACACACCTAATCCCCCCGGAACCCCTCCAGCCTAGATGTAGGTATCTCTGACCCCACGAATCCGCTAAGACATGACAGGACCCCTCCAGCATCGACATAGGTATCTGTGCCCACACAACCCTCCTAAGACCCCCAAAACCCCTCCAGCCTAGACGCAGGTATCTGTGCCCAGCATGAACCCCCTAAGGTCCCTAGGACCCCTCTTGCCTGGATGAATGTATCTGTGCCCCTTACAAACCCCTAAGCCCCCCCCCAGGATCCCTATAGACCGGACGTAGATCTCTGTGCACCCTCACGAACCCACTGATCCTCCCAGCGACCCCTACAGCATGGAAGTAGGTATCTGTACCCCAAAATTCCCCAAAGCAACCCCAGGACCCCTACAGCCTCGATATAGGTATCTGTGCCCCCGCACAACTCCCTAATACCCCCAGAACTCCTCCAGCCTGGACGTAGATATTTATGACTTCCAGGAACCCCCAAAGCCCTCCCCAGGACTTCTCCAGTCCCTACATAGGTATCTCTGCCCCCCACCAGCCTTCTAAGACCCATAGGGCCCCCACTAGCCTGGTTATAGCTATGTGTATGCCACACAAACCCCCTAAGCTCCCCAGGGCCCCCTCCAACCGGTACGTAGGTATCTGCGCAACCACAAACCCTTAAGTCCCCCAGGGACCCCTCCAGACCATATGTAGGTTTCTGTGACCCTTACCAACTCCTTAAACCCCCAGGGACCACTACAGCATGGACGTATGTATCTATGCTCACCACAACCCCCTAAGCCATCCAGGGACCTCTCCATCCCTGACGTAGATATTTGTGCCCCTCATGAAGCCCCTAATGCCCACCAGAATGTCTCCAGCCTGGACGTAGCTATCTGTGCCCCCCATGACCCGTAAGTCCGCAGGGACCTCTACAGCCTCCACGTAGGTGCGATGCTCTGTGCATTACCCTGTGTGGCCACATGGTGTCACTGTTGCTCCATGCAGGAAATGCTCTGTGCATTACCCTGTGTGGCCACACGGTGTCACTGTTGCTCCATGCAGGAAATGCTCTGTGCATTACCCTGTGTGGCCACATGGTGTCACTGTTGCTCCATGCGCGAAATGCTCTGGGCATTACTGTGATGGAGTGGGGACTGTCTGTGTGGGGGATGGGAGAGCAGGGGGTGACTTTAGGTGAGGGACAGGACCTAAGCCTGTAACTCGAGCTAGGCAGGGCTGAGAGAGTGAGCACCTTTGCCCAGGAAGCTGGACACAGGAAGGGGTCGGCTGGAGGGAGTTAGTTCAGTTTTTTTTTGGAGCTGGGTAGTTGGAATTCAGAGAATCCCAAACTGGGAACTAAGCTTCCTGAAACCCCAGAAGGACTCGACTGACGGGTCCTGGTTGTGCCCCAAAGCCCTGCTGTATCCTTCGTTCCTGTTGGCCAAAACAACCCTCTGTTTTACTGGCTGGCTGAGTCACTGTGTGTCCCTGGAAGAGGGGTGCAGGGCCAGATTCCACCACACTCCATGACACTCACTAAGCCCCTCTGGGACCCCTGCATCTGGGACTTAGGTATCTGTGCCCCCCACCAAGCCCCTGAGCCCCCCAGGGACCCCTACAGCCAGGACCTAGATCTCTGTGCCCCCCAGGAACCTCCTCAAATCCCCAGGGACCCCTTCAGCCTGGACATAGGTGGAACCCGTCTGCCAGGCTGAATTGATAGCAGCAAGGGCTGGGTTCAATACATAGGGGTCCCTTCCCTATTACGTAATGTAAACCAGATCGAGCCCTCACCCAGTGACATGGGAAAATTTTACATACACACCCCTAGGTGCCTCAAAGAGGCAATACTTCCCCTCTCGCAATCATAGAATCTGGGTATAGCAGAAAATGTTTAATAACGTGAGATAAACAACATAGCATTAAATTTGGAAAACACCTCAACTAGGCCGTGTCCTTTTCCCTGGGCTCTAGAATCTAGCAATCCCGAAATCACCCCAAGACTCCAAAGTACAATACCTCAAATATTTCAAGACTCCAGCAACCCCATAATCACCCACATTCCCGCAGCCCCAGAGTTCAAGAGTCTATCTGCCGGGTTTTCCCCCCTGCCAGCCTGGGTAGAAAGGGGCACCTTACGTGGTCCTCTGCTGTCTGCCCTGCCTCTCCGTGGGATTCTGCTTCTACCTTTCCCACAAACTGCTCAGCTCAGTCCACCAGCTGCTCTGCTCCACCAGCCAACCTGTGATCTGCTCCAGCTGTCTCCAAAAACTGCTTAGCTTACTTCACTCCGTGAGCCATTCCAAGTGTTCCACAAACTGCTCTTCTCCATCAGCTGCTCTGCAATATAGTTTCAAACTCCCCCACTATTGAACACAGCACTTCAGTGACTTCAGATCAAGAACTTTGATCTTCAGTTATTAAGAAAATCAACAACCAGCTCTACTATTCAACTGTTAAAAGAAAAGAAGATGTAATTGGTGTTTCTGGCTCATCCAAGGAGCCCACTCCCTTGTCCAGTGAGTGCCACTCAAGTGATGGTGAGAATCCCTGTCTCAAAGCTGTTTCACAGTTCCTCATCCACACAATCAGGGTGTCAACACTCCACATCTCACACCCCAACAACAAATAAACTGGGGATACCATAGCTGCCAAAGTAACCATCCCAGGCTGCCGTGGCCGTGTCACGCATGGTGAGTGTGTCTATGCAAACATGATCAGACCCTGAAATCCTTTTCCACACTTGCCATAATTCACCACCAGATGTGAGGGTAGAGTTCATCCTGCTTCTGCTTACATAGGTATCTGTGCCCCCCAAAACCCCCTAATCCCACCAGAACCCATCTAGCCTGGATAATGGTATCTGTGCTCTCCACAAACCTCTAAGCCCCCCAGGGAACCCACAAGCCCAGATGTAGGCATCTGTATGCCCCACACACCCCTTAATACCCACAGGAACCTTCCAGACTGTAGGTAGGTATCTGTGACCCCTACAGCCCCACAAAGTCCCTCGGGACCCCTACAGCATGGATGTTTGTATCTGTGACCGACAAAAACCGCCTAAGCTACCCAGGGCCACCTACCATCAGGATGTAGGTATCTGTTCCCCCCCCAAACACACCTAATCCCCCCGGAACCCCTCCAGCCTAGATGTAGGTATCTCTGACCCCACGAATCCGCTAAGACATGACAGGACCCCTCCAGCATCGACATAGGTATCTGTGCCCACACAACCCTCCTAAGACCCCTAAAACCCCTCCAGCCTAGACGCAGGTATCTGTGCCCAGCATGAACCCCCTAAGGTCCCTAGGACCCCTCTTGCCTGGATGAATGTATCTGTGCCCCTTACAAACCCCTAAGCCCCCCCCAGGATCCCTATAGACCGGACGTAGATCTCTGTGCACCCTCACGAACCCACTGATCCTCCCAGCGACCCCTACAGCATGGAAGTAAGTATCTGTACCCCAAAATTCCCCAAAGCAACCCCAGGACCCCTACAGCCTCGATATAGGTATCTGTGCCCCCGCACAACTCCCTAATACCCCCAGAACTCCTCCAGCCTGGACGTAGATATTTGTGACTTCCAGGAACCCCCAAAGCCCTCCCCAGGACTTCTCCAGTCCCTACATAGGTATCTCTGCCCCCCACCAGCCTTCTAAGACTCATAGGGCCCCCACCAGCCTGGTTATAGCTATGTGTACGCCACACAAACCCCCTAAGCTCCCCAGGGCCCCCTCCAACCGGTACGTAGGTATCTGCGCAACCACAAACCCTTAAGTCCCCCAGAGACCCCTCCAGACCATACGTAGGTTTCTGTGACCCTTACCAACTCCTTAAACCCCCAGGGACCACTACAGCATGGACGTATGTATCTATGCTCACCACAACCCCCTAAGCCATCCAGGGACCTCTCCATCCCTGACGTAGATATTTGTGCCCCTCATGAAGCCCCTAATGCCCACCAGAATGTCTCCAGCCTGGACGTAGCTATCTGTGCCCCCCACGACCCCTAAGCCCCCCAGGGATCTCTACAGCCTCTACATAGGCGTGATGCTCTGTGCATTACCCTGCATGGCCACATGTTGTCACTGTTCCTCTATGAGAGAAATGCTCTGTGCATTACCCTGCGTGGCCACATGGAATCACTGTTGCTCCATCCAGGAAATGCTCTGTGCATTTCCCTGCATGGCCACATGGTGTCACTGTTGCTCCATGCAGGAAATGCTCTGGGCATTACTGTGATGGAGTGGGGACTGTCTGTGTGGGGGATGGGAGAGCAGCGGGTGACTTTAGGTGAGAGACAGGACCTAAGCCTGTAACTTAAGCTAGGCAGCGGGGAGGGGGTCAGCACCTTTGCCCAGGAAGCTGAATAAAGGAAGGGGGTGGCTGGAGGGAGTTAGTTCAGTTTTGGTTTGGATCTGGGTTGTTGGAATTCAGGGAATCCCAAACTGGGAACTAAGCTTCCTGAACCCCCAGAAGGACTCGATTGAGGGGTCCTGGTTGTGCCCAAAAGCCCTGCTGTATCCTTCATTCCTGTTGGCCAAAAAAACCTTCTGTTTTACTGGCTGGCTGAGTCACCGTGTGTCCCAGGAAGAGGGGTGCAGGGCCAGATTCCACCACACTACGTTACAACCCCTAAGTCCCTCTGGGACCCCTGCAGCCTGGACGTATGTATCTATGCTCACCACAACCCCCTAAGCCATCCAGGGACCTCTCCAGCCCTGATGTAGATATTTGTGCCCCTCATGAAGCCCCTAATGCCCACCAGAATGTCTCCAGCCTGGACGTAGCTATCTGTGCCCCCCACGACCCCTAAGCCCCCCAGGGATCTCTACAGCCTCTACATAGGCGTGATGCTCTGTGCATTACCCTGCATGGCCACATGTTGTCACTGTTCCTCTATGAGAGAAATGCTCTGTGCATTACCCTGCGTGGCCACATGGAATCACTGTTGCTCCATCCAGGAAATGCTCTGTGCATTTCCCTGCATGGCCACATGGTGTCACTGTTGCTACATGCAGGAAATGCTCTGTCCATTACCTGGTGTGGTCACAAGGCGTCAATGTTGCTCCATGCGGGAAATGCGCTGTGCATTATCCTGCCTGGCCACACGGTGTCACAGTTGCTCCATATGGGAAATGTTCTGTGCGTTACCGTGCGTGGCCACATGGTGTCACTGTTGCTCCATGCGGGAAATGCTCTGTGCATTACTGTGATGGAGTAGGGACTGTCTGTGTGGGGGATGGGAGAGCAGGGGGTGACTTTAGGACCGGACACGTGCTCAGCCTGTAACCTGAGCTAGGCGGGGGGAGGGGTCAGCACCTTTGCCCGGGAAGCTGGACACAGCAAATGGCCAGCTGGAGGGAGTTGGGTTAGTTCAGTTTCGGTTTTGGTCTGGGTGGTTGGAATTCAGGGATTCCCAAACTGGGAACTAAGTTTCCTGAACCCCTAGAAGGACTTGATTGTGGGGTCCTGCTTTTGCCTCCAAGCTCTGCTGTATCCTTCGCTCCTGTTGTCCAATAAACCTTCTGTTTTACTGGCTGGCTGAGAGTCACTGTGAGTCCCAGGAAGAGGGGTGCAGGACCGGACTCCCCCACACTCCGTGACAGACCCTAAGCCCCTCCGAGACCCCTGCAGCCTGGACGTAGGTATCTGTGCCCCCCACAAACCCCCTAAGACCCCGAGGGACCTATACAGCCAGAACATTGGTATCTGTACCCCATATAGACTCCATAAGCCCCTTGCGACACTCCAGTGTGCACGTAGGTATATGTGCCCCTCAGAAACCCTCTAAGCCCCCAGGAACCACTACAGCCTGGACATAGGTATTTGCACTCCCACAACCCCCCTAACCCCCCCCTCCCGGGACATCTACAATCTGGACGTAGATATCTGTGCCCCTCACGAAACCTCTAACCCCCCCTGGGAACGATACAGCCTGGACATACGTATCTGTGCCCACTCGAACCCCTAAAACCCACTGGTACCCCTACAGCCTGGACATCATAGGTGTCTTTGGCCCCCACAAATCCCCTAAGACTCCCAGGATGCCTCCAGCCTGGACGTAGGTATCTTTGCCCCCCACTAAGCCCCTAAGCCCCCCTGGTAACCCTACAGCCTGGATGTAGGAATATGTGCCCCCCACGAACCCTCTAAGCCCCCATGGGACCCTAGAGCATGGAGATTGGTATCTGTGTCCCCCCCAAACTCTCTAAGCCCCCCAGGGACCGCTATGGCCTGGACATAGGTATCTGTGCACCCCAAGGCCCCTAAGATCCCCCGGACCTCTGCAGCCTGGCTGTAGGTGTGACGGTGCTGCCCGTGGGAGCCAGCTCAGCTCACTCAATCAGAGTGAATTGCAGACAAAACAGGGCAGACAAATCCCAAACGCTGCTGGTTATTTCAATACTTAGATTTACCAAGCCAGCACAAAACAGCTTCTGTAGTACCTCACTGGTTACTTAGAAGTTTAAACCACGCAGTTCCCTTAAAGTACCCAGCCTCAGGCCTCCGTCCAGACACACCTGTTAGATATGATGATGATTCCTGAAAATCTTACTTCATCATATAAAAGAAAAGATTCTTCCGATTCCAAAGGATCAGCCACATAACCAGGTTCAATTATAAAACTTAGATTTTACCTAAAATACATGCTATAGCCAATTCTTATTAACTAAGCTAAAATTTATTAGAAAAGAAAAGAGAGAGAGTGAGTGTTGGTTAAAAGATTCATAGACATATAGACTTGAATTCAATTTTTGAGGTTCAGATACAAAGTAGAGATGAGCTTGTAGTTGCCAAAAGTCCTTTTAGAAATAGTCCATAGGTTATAATCCAATGTCCATATTCAGGGTGGCTCCAGTCAATGACTGGGGAACTCAATCCTTGTGGCTTAAGGTTTCCCCCTCTTGAAACCCAAAGCAGATCTGAGATGAAGAAGGATCGTGTCCCAGGTTCTTAAACATTTCCAGCAGCCTTTCAGCCTGAGAAAACAAATAGGCTTAACTCTTCTTCCAAACATCCTGGCAATTAGTACATCCATCAAACAGTTCAGATACAGATTACCACAACCTTCAAAGAGACACAGACAATAATACTATTTCACTCAAGTATCATCATAAATGTTAATATTCTTTTTTTGCTCTTTGAATTAAAACTATAGCAATAGACAAGACTTGTTTGCTGACATCACAAGACCTGAGCAAACACCTCCCCTTCCACCTCTAACACTGCAGACTTGCATTTCAAAGCTCTGTTCATTTACATATCTTGTTAACCAGTTTTTAAGGTTCACCCACGGGTCAGGTCAGTCGGTGAGGTGAGTTAATTAACTCTTTCTGGCCCTGTCACCTTTCAATGAGATATTAGATTATACTTATAGTGTCACAGTCGCGGTGAGTTGACTGCTGCAGCTCCCCGTAGACTCTGCCTGCGCCTCTCACCGAGCTGGAGTACAGCAGGCGAGGGGAGAGCACTCAATGTATTGCATCTACACTAGACGCGATATATCAACCCCCGCTGGATCGATCGCTGCCCACCGATTCGGCAGGTGGTATAGACATACCCCGAGTATCTGGTGATCGGAGCTGGACCCCCGAGGGGGACACATTGAAGGAACTCAGGGGTTAAGGTGCCTCTATTGTCAACTGTCAGGGCTGCTGTGGCTCAGAGGAGGGTGCTTGACTGCCTGGCAGGCTTAGGCACCGCAAGCGTTGGAGGTGGGAGTAGTGAAGCGGCCACGGCGTGCTCGGGGTGCTCGTGCTCGGAGCAGGGGTGAGCTCGGGCGACGGGGGTGCCGCAGGGCAGAGCAGGAGAGTTGCCACAAGAGGGGAGCCTCAGGGTGGAGGGGGGAGCTGCCACGGGTGGGGCGCCTCAGGGCAGGGGTGCTGGTGGGGAGGGTGCAAGGTGGAAGTTTCGCCTAGGGCATGAAACTTCCTTGCACCGGCCCTGCCCCACGCCCTGCCTGCAGCCAGCCCTGCACCCCCTGCCCTGCCCTGCCGGCAGTCAGCCTCTGTCTCCAGCCAGCCCTGCACCTTCTGCTTTGCCTGCACCAGCCGCATCCTCCCTGCCCTGTCTCCAGCCAACCCCTGATGCACCCCCCTGCCTGAAGCCAGCCAGCCACGCAGCCCTTGCCCTGCCTGAAGCCAGACCCTACCTCCAGCCAACCCCACATCCACTGGTGCCCTGCACTTCCCAGGGCAGTAACCCTGCACATCTGCTTCAATGAGGGGGGCAGGGAGCAGCTGGGACCCACACATGTGCACACCCTAGGGTGACCAGACAGCAAGTGTGAAAAATCGGGACGGCGTGGGGGGTAATAGGATCCTAGATAAGACCCCAAAATTCGGACTGTCCCTATAAAATTGGGACATCTGGTCACCACAGCACACCCCCAGGACTCCTGAGTTCCATTGCTGGGTTTCCTATTGGTTCCTCTGCTGGTTGTTTTCCTTTTTCTGGGGACTTTGGGCAAGTTGCTCCCCACTCTCGGGCTCTGTCCCCAGCAGTCAAATGGGGATTTCATACCTTCCCGCTATTGGAAAGTGCTGGGAGAATCCCCCAGCAAAAGCTGCTCTGACAGTGCTAAGCAGCATCTGACCATTCAAGGTCGGAGCTCACTGCCCAGGAGGAGTGCTTGGCTCTGGGGTTTCACTTCAGCCCAGTGTAGAGAGAGAGCCCTAACCATGGAGTTTGGCTCAAGAAGACCAAGTCTCCAATTTGTTAAGGGTGTTTTGAATTTCAATCCTGTGCTCCAAAGTGCTTGGTGTCAGTTGTAAACTTTAGGAGCATGCTCTCCACTCCATTTTCCAAATCATTCATGAAAATATAGAATAGTACCTGACACCGGACTGATCCCTGCCAGACCCACTAGGTTCACCCTCCCCGTTGGGCAGCTAAACATGGAGAAGGGCTCCTGGAGTCTTGGCTTTCAACCAGCTCTGCACCCACATTACACTGATTGCAGCTGGACTACATTTCCCTCGTTTGCTTCTGAGAATGTCCTATGGGACTGTGTCGAAAGCCTTAGTAACACCAAGCTAGATCCCATCTATTGTTTACTCACCTCTACCAGGCCCAGAACCCTGCCAAAGAAGGAAAGAGGATTGGTTTGGAATGATTTGTTCTTGACAATTCCACGCTCACTAGTCATAAGAACCAAATCATCCTGTAGGTGCTGCTGACAAACTGAGTGTTTAAGAATGTATTGCAGGATCTCTCCAGCTATGGCAGTCAGGCTAGCTAGTCTGTAAGTCCCAGAGGTCTTTTTGTTCCCCTTTGAAAGATAGGTCCTGTCTTGTTCATGGATGGGAAGATGTTCTTTTTCAGGGGTCTCAGACGAGAACTGGGGCACAACACCTGGTTTGTTAAGGCCACAAAAACGGAGGCAGGAACCTCTTCTCTGCTGCTGGCAAAGAACCACAGGTACCTAAAAGATAGGGACTCACATCTTTGAATGGGCTTTAAAAAGGCAGTGGTTAATAAGTTTGGCCCCGACCATTTCTTGTTTCCACAGACTAGACATTTTAGCAAACTTTAGAATTCCTTGGTGCTAAACACTGTGAAACTCCCCTTTCTCCTTCACAGAGGGCTTTAATACCCCTTATCTCACTTGGGCTCTAAACTGCCCATAGTTCGAGAACTGTTCCTGTTCCGATTGGACAGATGGGAGAAGGGAAGTGACCTACCCAAGGCCTACACAACAAGGCGATGGCAGAGCCAGAAAGAGAAGCAACCAGTTCTGACTCCTGTTCTAACAGATGAAAACACCCCAGAGCCCAGGAATCGAGATGGTGGGAAAATTTCATTCAAACCGTTTCTGTCCGAAAATCCCATTTAGACTAAACCAGTTTGTTTCTCAAAATCATAACAAGTGGGATGAAAGATCTTTGCAAAAATATTTTGTTGCAAAACAAAAGCATCTCCTCTTTGTCAGAGTGTGTTAAATTGTCTCCTCGCACACAAAGAGGAGACACTTACATCTCAACCATTAGATAAGATGCTTCAATCTGAGCTAAGTCGTTGCTACTATTAACAATTTCAAAATAAAAAAATACAAATAAAATAGACTATTTCAGCTAATCTATTATGTCATAATCTGGGAAACTTCATATTATGCACTACTTCTAGTGACACTCCCAAATGGATCCGCATCCTTCACCCACCATGAGGTAGGTAAGAGCGGATCATTATTATCCCTACTTGAAAGAGGGAGAAGCTCAGGCTGAGAAAGGAGAATTGACTTGTCTTAGGTCACACAGCCCGTCAGAGGCAGTGTTGGGAATAGGACCGAAGAGCCCTGATTTTCAAACAAACCATCGGATCTTGAATTTCAGACATTGAATGACCTGAATACTGTGCTCTCAGATGAGCTCCAGACCAACAACAGTGACAGTAATTATTCAGCAAGTATTTGAGGAGAACTGCAATGTTAGAGGGAATCATCAACTGCTCAGAGACAATTAATGCAGAGAAGCAGCAAAATTAATCAAAGATAGAACTGGTTCTGACTTATTTACTTGATCTTAAAAGAGAACAACAAGGACCTGAGTCTCCTCCCTGTCAATATCCCCCTGCTCAACCAATCAGGGTAGAGACGGAGGATGGGAGGCTGAGGGTTCTCACCAGAGAGCCCAAAGGATGGCCCAGGTCACCGGTGGGGATCACTGCCCGAGCACTATTTCAGTCCCACATTTTTGGGTGGACCTTCCATAGTGGGAGCTGCAGAGGACTTCCCTGCAACACACACACACACACCTCCGTCCTGTTGTTGGGAAGGGAACAGGAGAAAGGACAAAAGAAGCAAGAGAAGAAGAGGAGGGAGGGATGGAGGAAGAGGTGAAACAAAAAGGACAAACCCTAATGTCCCCAGCGATTCTAAGGGACAAAATCCCAGGTGCGCAATAAAATTCTGCCTCCTTAAGCTCGTGTTTTCCATGCCTAGAATTCACTTGTCACCAGATAGATCAGACTGAACAGGTTTCAAACCTCCAGGAGGCTCTTACCTTCTAAACAGGGACGGCTGTTTTCTAGTAAAATCACTACAAGGGAAGGAGGAAACTGGAAAGAGGTTCCTCCTGGCGCTCACGTCCATGACCCCAAATAATCTCTCAGTCCTCAAAGAGAGACCTGGAGAAGGAAACGTGCTGAAGCAAAGCCACAGAGGTCTCTGAGGTTTCCCTGGCCCCTCGCCCCTGTCCTGCCTGGCTGATGTCAGCATCTCTCTGTGAGGTCACCACCTCCCCACCACCTTTGACCAATAGTCTGAGGTCCTGCAAAAGGCCTTTGTGATGTCACTGCCACACCCCTCCCTTGCTGGGCTAATGTCCTGCCCCTGGCCAGGCACTTTGGAGGTTTGAGCTACTCCCTGTGGATCACCCCACTCAAGGAGCGTTCGTTCTAGGCAGCAAGCCGGCTAGACAGGAAAACATCAGACGCTGCTCCCAATGCTACACTCAGTTTTTCAGAAATTAGTCGACTTCATGGTCAGAAGACACCATTAGAGCATCTAACCTGCATATCACAGGCCTCCTGTATGACATAACAGCTACTTTGGGGGCAAACACATTCCAGAAAGGCATCTAGTCTTCATTAAATGACATCAGGAGATGGTGAATCCACCACTTTCCTTGGTAGCTTGCTCCTGTGGTGAATCATCCTCGCTGTTGACTATTGTGCCTCAGTTGTAATATGAATTTGTCTCTTTTCACTTTCCAGCCATTGGGTCTTGTTATGCCTTTCTCTGCTCCATTCAAGAGCCCGTAAATACCCAATCTTTTCTCTCCATTAAGGCCCTTCAACATTTCAATGAAATCACCTTTCAATCTTCTTTTGATAAGCTAAACAGGTTGAGCTCTTTCAATAGCTCACTGGAAGGCATTTTTCTCCAGCCCTCAAAACATTTGGTGGCTCTTTGCTGCCCTAGCTCCAATTTCACAACATATTTTTCAAATGAGGATACCAGAACTGGAGGCAGTATAAAGGTTGTATAAAGGTAAAATTAAATAGGTTGCAGAGGAGTTTTTTTTAATTTCGGCTTTTGTTGCTAAAAATTTTGTCTCTCTGCGGTGAGAGAAAACACTCCCCGAATGCCAAAATTTGAGCCATGAAAAGCGGCAGTGTGAACAGCGCATCATAGGTGGAGCTGTGCTCCCGGTGACAAAGCTCCTGCCCCTCATTGGAGGTAGTTTGGCTTTGTTGCCGGGGAAGCTCTCTCTCAGCGATAAGGACGGCCACACAGCGCACCTTACAATGGCATGGTTAGAGTGGCACAGCTGCACCGTGGTAAGGTGCGCGGTGTAGACACAGCCTCAGAGCTGGGGAAAGCCGACAGGCGCTGAGGAGCACAGGGTTCAGACAGAGACATCCGTTAGGAGAGGAACTATTCACAGGGATTCTCTATAGCCTAGTAAGGTGGAGAGGATGGAAGATGATAATGTACAGGTAGGTTCTGATGAGAAACAGTGAAATGAAAGAGTCTCCCTCAATTACATCATGTAATAGCAGACAGCTAAAATGGGACACATTTTAGAAGTGCTTAAATACAAACGCTAAACGTCTAAGTACTAAGACTGGTGAATTTGAGTGCCTGGTATTGAGTGACGATATTGATAGAATAGGCATCACAGAAACCCTTGCACCCCCTCCTGCACCCACATGGGGAGACTGACCTGTGTGCATGGAGCAGCTGGCATTGCTGCCCCCCACTCCTCCCTGGAACGCTGCTCATCTGGGCACCCCTAGGGGCTGTGGGATGTGGGGGCAAGAAGTGAGATCATCCGAGCTCCCTGCATCCAGGTCACTTTCCTCAGCCGGGCTGCATAGCGGGAGGGCAGAGAGCAGCAGCTTCTGATGCTCCCCTCACAGCACAGCCCAAGTGGGAAAAGTGACCAGGACGCATGGAGCACATAGGGTTGCTCCTTACTCCCCTCAAACCTCTATGGACCCATGGAGGAGCATTGGGGCAGGGGAGAGCAGTGAGCACCTTTGCACTGCCACACGGTGCCCTTTGACCCCTGGAGCCCTGGGCGGCTATCGGGGGGCACCACCCCTAAGGCCGGCCAGGCTCCCCAGAACGAGCAGCAGAAAACACAGAGACTGGCCACACACTGAGCAGTGGTAGCCAGGGCGGCTCGTAATGGAGGCTCAGGGGGGAGGGGTGTCATAACATTTTTTCCCAGATTTGGACCTTAGCGTCCAAAATATGGGTGTTAGCATGAAAACCTCCAAGCTTAGTTACCAGCTTGGACCTGGTAAAGCTGCCACCAGCCAGGGATTTATACAGTGCCTGGCTCGCTGTGGTCTCCCCAAAACCTTCCCCGGGGGACCCCCAGACTCAGATGCCTTGAGTCTCACAACAAAGGGGAATAAACCATTTCCCTTCCCCCTCCTCCCCTCCAGGTGTTCCCTCCCTGGGTTCCTGGAGAGATATACAGAAGCAAGCTCCGTGTATCTAAACAGAGGGACTCCCCCCTCCCTGTTTCCAGTCCTGGAAATAGAAGTACCAAGATAGCTAATCTCTCTTCCCCCTTACCCAGAGGGTATGCAAAGTCAGGCTAGTAAATCTAACACAACGAGATTTTCCCCCTGACTTCTTCCTCCCACCAATTCCCTGGTGAGCTGCAGACTCAATTCCCTGGAGTCCCCACTAAAGAAAAAATCCAACAGGTCTTAAAAAGAAAGCTTTATATAAAAAGAAAGAAAAGGACATAAAAATGGTCTCTCTGTATTAAGGTGACAAATACAGGGTTATTTGCTTAAAAGAAAAAAATGAATAAACAGCCTTATCCAAAAAGAATACAATTTAAACATTCCAGCAACTACACACATGTAAATACAAAAAAAAACCAATATAAACTTATTGTCTTATTATCTTTGTACTTACAACTTGGAAACAGAAGATTAGAAAGGCAGGAGATAGAAAAATCACTCTCATAGCCGAGACGCCACAGACACAAGACAAAGAACAAAGAACTCACACACAAACTTCCCTCCACCCAGATTTGAAAAAGTCTTGTTTCCTGATTGGTCCTCTGGTCAGGTGTTTTAGGTTACTGGTGTTACCCCTTTATAGGTAAAAGAACATTAACCCTTAGCTATCTGTTTATGACAAGGGGGCTCAGCCTCCCCAAACCTTGCACTGCCAAGGGGACAGTGGGGCCCATGATCAGGGGCCCTGGCCAAGTTAGGTCCCCCTGGAAAAGTCTCCCCTATGTCAGCCCCAGGGCTGGAGGAGCTCCCACTCCCTGCTACAGCCCGGGGGCTGCAGCAGGGGCACAGAGCTTCTCTGGTCTCAGGGCAACAGCGAGGCAGGGGTAAAGGAGTGATAGGGTGGGGCTGGTGGGGGAAGGGGTGGAACAGAAGTGACAGTGGATGGGGCCATGGGTGGAAGGGGGTAGAGCCACAGACAGAAGGTAGGGGCATGGTTCTGGTGCTGGGGCCCCCACACTTGTTCTCCCTTTCCCGGGGGTTTGGTATCACTAGCCCCGGCTTAGCGAGTAGGGTTCAGTGGTCCCCATAATGTGGGGTGCGACTCCTAGGGGGACACAGAGGAACATTCATGGGGGCACCTCAGGACCTGAGCCAGCCCACATAGAGGGCAGGGAGGGAGCACCACTCTGCCACAGCTCTTCCCCAACCCCACCCTCAGCCTGAGACTCTGGCTCCCAGCCCGGCGTCGACCCCTTTACCCCTGTCCGCACCCCTCACCCCAGCAAGCAACAGCCCCACTCCTCCCAGCCCCGGTTCTTGACCGTGGCTTCCGAGGGGCCACAGCCATGGCTAAGAGGGCACAATGTGAAATGTTTGGGGACCACTGGTTTAGGGTGACGTCCTCAATCACTTCTCTGCAGTCCAATAAAAGCTATTCCTCACTCACCTACCCCTCCATCAGGACGGACTAGGTATGTTCTGCTGCCCTTCACTCATACAGGAAGGAGAATAACATTTCATTCCACTCAATCCTAAAGTCATTTGTAACCCAAGACCATCCCAAACTGGTCATTTTGGGGAAGCGGCCCCATCATGCTGCATAGCTAGGCAGAGTAGGTGTGTCTATGCAAACACGGTCTGTTCCTGAAGTCTTTCCCCAGCTCCTCACTAGGTGAGAGAGGGGAGCTCATTCAGACCCTGCTTTCGCTTAGTATTTAAAAACTCCTTAGTGTCCCTATCTCTGCCGGCCTTAGATTTCTCCTCCTGTCCATTTTTTCACAGCTCAGATGAGGTGACCGAGTGGTTAAGGTGATGGACTGCTGCCCCATTATGCTCTGCCTGCATGGGTTCAAATCCCATTCTCATCAGAGGCATTTAGTCTTCACTCTCCTTTATAGACAACCATCTTCCCCTTTGGTACAATAACAGATCAAACAATGTTGCTTGTGTTACCCAAAATTGGGTCAGTTAGTAAGCTTAGAGAGGATTAATAATGCCCCTCCCCCCCAGAGTTTGGCAGAAAGCAGCACATTTATTAGCTTGATAGCTAAGCTCAAAAGAAGGGATGGGGGAGGGTGTCACACTCATACTCACGCTCCCAGGACAGGCCTGGCAGTGGAGATGTCAGGATCCTTTAAGGTAAGTGTCCCACAGCGCAGCGATGGACGGTGCGATGAAGATCAGTCTCCCTGAGGTGCAATAGAATGTAACACAGCGAACCACTGGCCAGATGGGCCGGGTGAAGGGCATTCACTGGAGGTACAAAGGAGAGTGGGAAAGCCACTTCACAGGCATTCAAAGCGGGAAAGGACACAAGCTGGGGGAGTTTAACAGACCTTTTGAGCATACAGGTTATACAGAGCATACAGATCACTGCTGCTCCTACAACATGATAAGTTCTCAAGCAGCATGTTTCTTACTTTGCCCATCTGTCAATTTTGATGATTATTGATGGAAATATTTTGCCATTGGGTTGTGTGTTTACACAGAAATTGACATTTACCAACAAATACACAATTCTTCCAAGCCTGCCTAGTCTGCACTTGATGGGTTTAGAGGGACACATTCACTCTTCCAGGTCCCCATTCCAGGCCTGTGCTCTCCAGGTTGTCAACTTCCCGCACTGCTGGGATCCTTCCCTCATCTCCCCCCAAACCACTGCCCCACCCCCACTTCTGGGGTCCCCTCCCTACACTGTCTAACTCCACTGCTGGCAGGATCCCTTCCTTTTCCTTTCATTTCCTGCCTCCACTCTGGGCAAAAGCTCTGCACTCTTCCCACACCAGAAGTTGAACCCAGGCCACCTGGGTGAAAACCAGGAATCCTGACCACTAGCCCATATGGGTCTATTGTTGCATCTGACGATGTGGGTATTCACCCACGACAGCTCATGCTCCAATACGTCTGTTAGTCTATAAGGTGCCACCGGATTCTTGGCTGCTATTATTACTAAAACTCAGGCCTTGGCTACACTGGAGAGTTACAGTGCAGGTGGTGGCTTTACAGCGCTGTAACTTACTCCCCGTCCACACTGGCAAGGCACATACAGCGCTGTATCTCCCTGGCTACAGTGCTGCATGTGCTCCACCTCGACGAGAGGAATAAAGAGAACAGAGCTGGTGATGCAGCGCTGGGGTGCCAGTGTAAACAGTGATTAATCTTACTACGCTGTCACTGACCTCCGGAACCTTCCCACAATGCTTTTAAGTAGAGATAACGCTCTTTGTTTTGGTGTGATGCCTCTGTTTGCTTTGCTGTGAGCTCAAGGCTCCCGGAGCTGCTTATCTAAAAACCAAACACAGTTACTGTTTGCAGTGAATGAGCAGAGGCAGGGGGATCCCTTTGGAACACCCACAGCTGGTGTTTGCTTGAGGAGAGAAGCAGCCGGGTGGGCACGGGGGAGGGGGGGTCTGTTTTGGATCAGCGGCTTATCTGGTCTGTGAGGAAAAGAACAAAGGCGGCTATTTGCATTTAGTGAATGAGAGAGGGGTGGGGGAGGAGGCTTGAACTTGCCAGGCAGGGAGCTGACACAGTGTCAGCTCCAAAAATCCACTCGCTCTGTCTCCCCCACGCTCCGTGTCACACTCCACCCCACCCTCCTCTTTTGAAAAGCACATTGCAGCCACTTGAATGCTGGGATAGCTGCCCATAATGCACCACTCCCAACAGCACTGCAAATGTGGCCATGACAGAGTGCTGGTAGCTGTCAGTGTGTCCACACTGCAGCGCTTTCCCTAAACAGCTGTAGGAAGACAGCTTTAACTCCCAGCGCTGGACAGCTGCAAGTGTAGCTAAACCCCCTCTAAGCCGACCCCTTATGAGAACAGCAGGGACTAGCATGACTAGATGTCCCGATTTTTGGGTCTTTTTCTTATATAGGTGCCTATTAACCCCACCCCCATCCCAATTTTTCACATTTGCTGTCGGATCACCCTAGCAGGGGTTGCACACAGGGCTGCATTAACCTTCAGGTGCTGAGGTTTCCCTCTCTCCATTCCCAGAGCCTGTGATCAGAAAACAGACATCAGGGCTCCCAGGTGCTGCACAGACCATGACTAAGATCAGACCCCATATTATGCAAGGTGCTGTACAAACCCTGGGCAACACTGAGACACCCAGGAGATTCCCCTCAATTTCCCTGAGCCTCTGCTGCCCAACTTCTTCTGAATCCCTCTGGCTCACCCCCCCCCACAAAAAAACCTACCTTTCCAAACAGTCCTTCTTTCCTTGCCCCCTGATTCTGGTTTCACACCCTGGGACCATCTCCTCTCTTTGTCTCTCCCCCTCCAGGTGAAGCAGAGATGAAGGCAACTTCAGCCACTGGAGTCAGCCTCAGCGAGCACTGCAGCCGGCCCCGGGGGAGGGGGGGTGTTTGCAGACACAGGAAGGGAGCAGGGGGTGCTGGGAAGAAGGCGGCAGGAGAACAAAGCTCAGAGACCCAACATGGGGAAATTCCAGGGGGCGGGGCTCTGGCTCAGCTCCGGGGCAGGGCAGCTCCTCTGGGCGGGGCTCCAGCACAGAGCAGGGGCGGGGCAGCTCCTGGGGGCGGGGCTCCAGCACAGAGCAGGGGCGGAGCAGCTCCTGGGGGCGGGGCTCTGGCACAGCCCATGGGCAGGGCAGCTCCTGGGGGCGGGGCTCTGGCTCAGCTCAGGGGCGGGGCAGCTCCTGGGGGCGGGGCTCTGGCACAGACCAGGGGCGGGGCAGCTCCTGTGGGCGGGGCTCTGGCACAGCCCATGGGCAGGGCAGCTCCTGGGGGCGGGGCTCTGGCACATTGTGACGCGGAGCCCGGGCTGAACAGCTGCTTCCTGGTTCTCCACCTGCTGCCAGCAGCGCTGGAGCTGCCCGAGCCGCAGCGGAGCCACTGTTCTCAGCTGCAGCCAGGATCTGCCCCCGGCCCCGCTGGGATCCAGGTGGGGACAGAGACTGGGGCCCGGGGGTTCCCCTTGGTGTGGCTGGCGGGGGCGGGAGGGGAGAAGCCGGAGCTGCAGGCGGGGGAAGGGCGGTGGGACATTGTGACCCGGAGCCCCCGGGGAATGAGAGGCGCTGGGGGGCAGGAAAGTGACTCTACCCCAGGGAGCCTGGGAGAAGCCTTGAAGGCGCCTCGGCCCCAGTGGAGCTGCAGGAGGATCCCAGTGGAGCTGCAGGGGGGGGAGGTCACTGGGGTGGGGGTGTAGATCTGTCTCTGTGCAGCCAGGACATTCCCGGGGTGGGAGGGAGGTGAGTTAACTGGATCCTGTCCCTGTTTTTGCCACTTCCTCCCCCACACACATTCTCTCAAGATTTCCCCTTTTCTCTCTCATTATCACACATGGCTATAAAATCCAGGGAGATTCTCCTCCCCCCCCCCAATGATCAGCTCTCTAATTGCCTCTGATTTTCCCTTTTCTCTCCATACTTCTCAAAGGTCAATTTAAAATCACTCTGATGGGGGGTGGATTTTCCCACCCATTTTATCTGCAGCGATTTGTCCTTGTTTGGGTGGAAAATTGTTGCCCTGGGTCATTCCCCAGAACATGGCTCCCACTGGAGTGGGATGGGATGAGGTTCCCGTTCTCTGCCAGGGCAGGGAAGGGAAGGGAGGAGCACATCCCCCATGGAGACTGCCCAGACCCCATTTCCCAATTCCCCTGCGGCCCCCTTCCATTGTCCAGGGAGCCTTCCAGCTCCCCCCCTGCCCTTAAATCAGCTCCTCAAAGGGCTCTGAGCTGCTCACGTGAATGGTTGCCCCGTGGCCGGGGGGACCATCACATTCTGTTTATGTATTGGACAGTCATATAAAATCCAGTCCAACAGTCCCCCTTTTCCACTAGTTATTTAATAGCAACATCAAATCCCCTCCGATCTTGGTGGTTTTCTCTCATGTTATCAAATGTCGTTTGTGACAGGGTTCTCTCTGCGTGTGTCAAAGATTGATATAAAATACCCCAAACATTTGCCCCACTTCTCTCTAGTTGTTTTATTTCTAATTGAATATGATGGGTTGTTTCCCAATGTGCTAAGATGCAGCCGCCTCTGGGGTGGATCCATGGTGGCCATTATTTGCTAGTGACAGCCCGTGGATCTTTCTTGCCCTCCAGGCCTTCCATTCTCCTGTTAAAGAAGCACTCCCCAGGCTCCCTCTGCCTGTGTGACTGGCCAGCAGGAGGTGGTGTTAACTTTCTAGCCACTTCTCACACTCTGTGAGGTAACACTTGCAGGGGCAGGGAAGGTGTCTGTGTGGGGAGATTGCAGCTGAAGGGGCATTGTGGTAGGGGGAGGCCTCTGGGTGGCTGGGCAGGGGGTACCCTAGTCAGGTTGGTGGGTTGTGGAGGTTTGGGGTTTTCGGGGGTGGTGGTTCTGATGTGCCCATCCCTGAGGCTATGGGTCCTGGAGGTGGGTATCGCTGGGGGCCTGGTGGCTGCAGAACAGTGGGGGTGGGTGTCTCTTGGGGAGGCGGGACAGAGGGTTAGAGGGAGCCTGGTTCTGTGCCAGGGGCTCTGTCTGTGCTTCCCCCGCTGGTTCCTGGTTTTGTTGCCATGCCCAGTGCACAGAGCTGGGGGAGGGGATCCCTGGCACTAGGTGAGGGCATGCCAGGGAAGCAGAGTGATGGGTCGCACTGTAAAGCATCAGGGGGTCACACTGGGCAGAGGAGGGAGTCCCAGGCAAATGTCAGGGTAGATCGTTCTGGAGGGTGGGGAAGTTCCTAGGCAGGCAGTGAGGGACTGAGTTCCCAGTGGGGGGGGGGTCCCTTGAGGGGGTCCCTGGCTGCTGGGGGCTCTTGGTGGGGGGAACTCTTTGGGATTCCCAACCTGGCAATCATGGTGTGGTGGGGGTTCTCTGGCCGGTGGGGCTTTGAGGGGTATCTGGGGTCCCTGGCCAGGGACTCTGGGGGCTGCGTCCCAGGGAATATCTGATGGGATCCTGGCTGGGGGGTGTCTGGGGCCCCTGGCTGGGGGGTCTGGGCTCTGGGTACTAGGGGGTGTCTGGGGGCTGCTGCTAACCATGATCCTTCTCTCTGGTCAACTTGTACCAGAGTCCTGGCTCCTAGTCACCAGGTCACCAAGTCCATTCTCCAGTCACGTGCCCTGTCACTGTGATAACTTTCTGTCCACTTAGCAAACACTGTTAGTGTGAATTCACAGAATTTACTTTTCTCCTCTTTTGAAAACTGCAGGAACTTTCGGTTCCGTTTGGAAAATTTTTGCCCCCAGTCCTTGTCCTAGATCTGCGGGGGTGAGGGAGGTGGGAAGGGAGTCAGCACTGCCACACGATGGTCTTTTCCACAGCGTTCTGAACTCATTCTTTCTGAAATCCGGTGTCATTGAGACCGTTGTTAATCCAGAGTCACTGTATGGAAAGACAAGGAGTGATTCCAGATGGACAGTGGGTCAAATGAGATCAGCCATTCTCCCTGTGAGGAGGGGCTCCCATTAGCTGCTCTCCCCAGAGAGCTAAAGGAGGGAAGCTGCTCATACACTCCGTCCCTCTCTGCTCAGGATATTGGGGTTCAGCTTCCTGGGTCAGATGCTGCAGCCTCCATTGTGATCTGGGAGACCAGGCTTGGCAGCTGCTGCTCCCCCAGTGGGGCTCTGTGCTGGGAAGTGACCTTAATTAAAGCTTCTTCTCTGCCCGGCCCAGGGGATGACTTTCTGCAGCTGGTCCTAGCCCCCTAGGGCAGTCCTGGGCCCTGTTACTACTAAATTCTGAGCCAGAGTCTCCAGGTAACTGAAAGACCTCAGGGAATGTCCTAGGGTCTGGCAAGAAAGTGACTCTGCACAAACAACACCACCTCATTTCTCCTCCCATTAGCGGTTGCCAGGAGGAAATCCAGCCATGGGAGAGCAAAGCCCCCAGGAATGGGACTGTCCCAGCCAGAGGGGCAGGGAGAGAGGACAGGGGAAGGAGGGACTGAAAGGGGCAGTGGGAGAAATGAATGTGGGGGAGAGATTTCCAGCTCTCTAGTCCACCCAGACACATGTATTGCTGCATCCTGGGGCAGAACCACTTTCCAGTGAACAAAACAAGGATCAGACAGAGCAAAAGCCAGTTCCTGACTCCATATTCCCCCTGCTGGGGTGTGGCTGCCGTGGGGTCAGTGTCTGAGGGAATCCCCCACAGTGACTCCTTTGGTTCTGCTCTTTTCTAGCCTTGTGTTCAGAGAAGGGGTGAGGGGAGAGAGAAGGGAGGTTAAAAATGTGTCTGTGGACTTAGCCTGGCAGGAGGGGCCAGGTCTAAATTGTAATAAACAGATTGAGCATTTCCCAGCATGACAGAATCTAGGGTGTCTGTCTGCAGGGAAAGGGCCTGGGGGAATTGTGATGTGAAATTAACTAAAACCGGTTCTGAAACGCCCACAACTGCCCTTCTCCCCCAGACAGGCTGCAGAATGTTTTGCTCCAGCTCATCCCAGCCTGGCGTGGGACAGGGAAGAGAAATGGCTGCAGTGGAGTCAGTCCAGGTAGAGATTATCGGGGGGTTGCTGGTGGGTTCCTGCTGGAGGAAAGGGAGAGCAAATACACCAGAGGTGGGAAGGTTTGCAGAGTCTAGTTTGGAGGTTGGAGCGGGGCAGGAAATTCACAGCGTGGGGAAAGGAGGAGGCCAGGGTGTGGCAGACCTGCTGGGAGTTATTTACTAAGTGGCCTAGATTCTAGGAACAGACCCAGGAGGTTTGGAGGTGGAAATGCCCTAATTTGTGAAGAGAGAAAATAACCCACCTACATGGAGCTAGTCAAACTGACCAGACTCCTAGTGCTGGAGCCTGACCTCATTAACCATCAGCTGCTGTGAGATATAAAGGGGACACCCATGAGTCAGGCTTATTGGAGCTGCCTCTCCCTTCATATCCCGCTCCTCACAATGAGGAGGGTGTTGGGCATCCTACCAGCGAGCTCTCCCTGGACCCTGCTAGGGGCTCCATCTCCTGTATCAGTCAGTGGCTAGTAGGGGAGTGATGGATATGCTGGGAGAGATAAGGGGCTCTCTCTTCATCCCCTCACCCTGGTATTTGCTGGATACTCTGAGCCAGGTCGAGGTGGGACTCTCCTGACTATGATCCATCCAGAGCTTCCATTTGATTCACTCTTCTCTGCCACAAATATTGGGGCTGTGAGTGGGGCAGCAAGTCCTTAGTGTTGGACTCTTACTCTTTCAGGGGCTGGTGATCTTCAAGGAGATGGCTATGTATTTCACCAGGGAAGAGTGGGCTCTGCTGGACCCCACTCAGAGAGCCCTCCACTGGGATGTCATGCAGGAGAACTATGAGACTGTGACCTCGCTGGGTAAGGGTTCCTGTCCCTTCTGTTCTTGGAAGGGGAAATGAAGAGTGAAGGTTCACGCCACCCCCACAATGCCATCTGTACCCTGTCCTGTTTCAGCATCACCCCAATAGGCCAGTGACACACATAATACCAGAGACCCTCCTCTGCTGCAGAACACTTTGGGAACAGAGCACAGGAGCCGTATTGCACAGTGTCAAATATCTGCTGTTTGCTCAAGTGAAACTGGGGGTTAGGTCTGGCATAACTGTCCCATACCCCTAATCATTTTTGTTGCCCTTTTCTGAACCTTTTCCAATTCCAATATATCTATTTTTGAGATGGGGTGACATGTGCATGCAGTATTCAAGATGTGGGTGTATCATGGATTTATTTGCTGTTTTTACAAATATGATCTATGAGATATTCTGTCATATCTATCACTTTCTTAATTATTTCCTACATTGTTCACTTTTTTTCACTGCTGCTGCACATTGAGTGGATGTTTTCAGAGAACTATCCACAGTGACTCCAAGATCCATCTCTTGAGTGGAAAGAACTAATTTAGACCCCATCATTTTGTATGTATAGTTGGGATTGTGTTTTCCAATGGGCTGCACTATGTGCTATCCTGTCATCTAGTACTGCTGAGATCCTGGATTCAGTAATATCCCTGCCCTTCCTGTTCCCTTTCTCCACCGAACCCCGCCAGCCCATGCTTCCTGTTCCCAGCTTCCCCAGGATTCTCGCACTGTCTCTGAACCTCTCTGTCAGCAAGAAGCAGTGCCAGGGACACTTGCCCTCTGTCTGGAGTCTTCGATTTCTGGGACATGGATTTACTTTCTCTGTGTTGTAAGAGGCTCTGTCATAATGAGTGTCTGTGATGTTACCCAGAGTACAATCTGGACTGTTAAATAGCTGTCCCCTCAGTCCTCCAGCATGGGGTGCCTTTTCCACTGTTTTCCCGCGAGCACAGCCCCTCTTGGCCAATTAACACACAGTCTCCAGCATGTAACTCACTCCCAGCTACACAGTATTGAGTGCTGCTAGAGAGCCACTCATGAATTACACCTCAGGAGAAAACCAGCAAATTCTCAAGTGCCCAACTTTCCCCCAGAAATGTGCATCTTGCACTGTCCAGCACGCTACTGAACGACCCAAGCTCATATGAAGTCTGTCATTTCATCAGCGGAAAATGACATGCACCAGCTTGTTATCCCAAACAGAGTTTCCAACACACTTCAATCCACACATACTGGTTAGATGAACAATAAACCAAGCTTGTTAACTACCAAAAACTAAAACTAGGCCCAGTCCATGAAAGGGGCACTCCCAGGAGAGACTGTATAAAGGCTGGAACATGAAACACCTTTGTAAACCTGAGACAGCTGCCTGGGGGACAATGACAGGGAGAATCCCCCAAAGTGACTCCTTTGTTTCTGCTCTTCTCTGGCCTCCAATTGTTCCTTCCAACGTGGAGTACTTTGCACTTGTCTCTACTGAATTTGATCCTATTTACTTCAGATCATTTCTCCCGTTTGTCCAGATCATTTTGAACTTTAATCCAATCCTGCAAAGCACTTACAACCCCTCCCAGCTTGGTGTTGTCCGCAAACTTGATACGTGTAAGAGAGAGACTGTTACTGGGAGGGTTTCCCCATGTGTCAGAGGGTTACACCCTGGTGGGAGGGGGCTAGGCCTGTACTGGAATAAGGTCACTCTGTGCTTCACAGTGTGCTAGAACCTAGAATGTGCATTAGCAGGGGAAAAGCTGGGGGGAATCGGCTTGTGGAATGGACAAAAGCCTAGTCTGAATTCTCACACCTTGCCCTTTTCACCCCGGCAGGCCAGAGAATAACATCCATGTTTCGCTGCAGATCATCTCATCCTCCCAGGGGCAAGGAAATGGCTGCAATGGAGCTGGCTCAGGTAAGAGATTATCAGGGTGGCGGGCTCTG
Source organism: Gopherus flavomarginatus (assembly GCF_025201925.1). Taxonomy (NCBI): domain Eukaryota; kingdom Metazoa; phylum Chordata; order Testudines; family Testudinidae; genus Gopherus; species Gopherus flavomarginatus. The sequence goes on from NW_026115106.1 coordinate 881,415, forward strand.
CTTGGAGGTTGAGGAGCAGTAAATGCATAAGAGGGTGGGAATTGCTAGAGGTGGTGGGAAGCAGGAAATATCTCGGGTGGAGAAAGGGAGGGGACAGCATGTGACAAACCTGCTGAGACTTGTGTAGTGTAGGGCGTGATGGGTTGTCACCCCCAGGAGGCAGTTTGTGGAGCTTCTGGGAACTGCTGTGTCCTCTAACCCTCACGCTGGGCTGGCCCTTCTCACACTGCTTTGCTGGAGATTTCGCCAGCCTCTCCAGGGCCTGTTATCACCCAACACAACAGCAGGTGGCGCCATGCAGCCAACTAAGCTACCTGAGTGCGTTACCTAAGCCACTCAAGGACAGATAGAAGACAAGAGCCAATTTCCCACTCCCCAACCTTGCACACTTGCTGTAGTATAAATCCAGAATGATACCATCTTATAGTGCACAGGGATCTCTATAATGCAAGCTCATTAATGTAGTTCCCCTTCCCCTCGATATGGGACAGATGTGCACAACAAGCTGAGATTTTCCCCAGACACTTCACTCAAAATACGCTGGTTAAGATAAAGCATCAAACAAGTTTATTAACTGCAGAAAGATAGATTAAGTGATTATAAGTGATAACAAACAGATCAAAGCAGATTATTTAGCAAATAACCAAAACTCAGATTAAGCCTAACATACTAGATGGATAGAATTTGAATTAGCAATTTCTCACCCTGACTGATGGTACAAGCAGTCCCCCAAGTTTCCATACACAAGCTAGAAATCTCTTGATCCTGGGAGCAGCACTTCCCCCACATCCGTTTTTGTTTCTCAGGTGTTTCCAGAAGTTCTCTTGTGTGGAGAATGAGGCCAAGAGATGATGTCACACCCCACCTTATGTAGCTTTTCCATATGGTGGGAACCTTTTGTTCCAAACTCAGTTCCTAGTCCAGTTTGTGGAAAAATACAGGTACTGAAATGGAGTTTAGTGTCATGTGGTCTGGTCACAGGCCCTGCTGAGTCATAGTAGCCATGACTCATAGGCTGGCTGAAACATTCACAGGAAGGCTAAGCTCTTCCACAGTCCATTGTCTTTGTTGAGCCATCAGCACTGTCTGGCTTCTTCATTGTTGTACCTGAAAGGCTCATTGTGGGTGTTACCCAGAGTAAGCACATTTGAAATACAGATACAGAGTCAATATCCATAACTTCAGATACGAACATGATATGTGCACACAAATAGGATAATCATATTCAGCAAATCAGAACTTTTCCAGTGACACCACACATGATGCATCTTCTACAAAATAGATCATAATTATGTCCTAATCATATTATAATCATACCACTATGATGAATATGGGGGTGTAGTGTCAGATAGGTCTTAATTTCAAGGCACAGGAGTTGGGAATGGAACTTCCCCTCTTTGTGGAACAGGAAATAACCCTCCAGCCAGGGCTGGGACAACTTCCCAGACTCTCAGTGATGGAGCCTGAATCTGCTGACATTTCATTAATTACCACCAACCCCAATCTTTGTGGCAACTGTAAACTTTATCAGTGATGATTTTGTACTCTCTTCTAAGTCATGGATAAGAATGTTAAATAGCACAGGGCCAAGAACCAATCCCTGCAGGAACCTGCTAGAAAGAAATCCACTCGATCATGGTTCCCCATTTACTATCAGAGTTTTTAATCTATTTAATGTATGCCGTGTTTATTTTGTATCATTCTAGTTTTTTTTAGTAAAAATATTGTGCTAATCAAGTCATGTCCCTTACGGAAGTTTAGGTATATTACATCAATACTATTAGCTGCAACCAAACTTTTGATCTCATCCAATAAGGATATCCCGTTAGTTTGATAGGCTCTATTTTCTCTAAACCTTTGTTAATGGGCACTACAATTCTGACCTTCTAACTTCTATTCTTTATGATTGACTTCCCCTTTCTTCCATATATTTTATTTGGAGAGTGCTTGTATTCCTACCAGGGAGCCACTATCAGGGTCCAGAGACAGCCCCATCTCCTATATTAAGCTCTAGCTAGTAGCTATGTGATAAATGTGAAGACCCTGCTTCTGTCTGTCAGATGGGAGACACAAAGGTTCTCTCTTTCTACCCTCTGATGCCTCCTGGCTGCTGTAAGCAAGGTGGGGTGGGACTCTGTTAACATGTGCCTCCCGGAGCTTCCATTTCCCTGGTGCTGCTGTTCCGTGAATAGTGGGGTTGTGAGTGGGTCAGCAGGTACTGAGTATTGGACTCCTGCTCTTTCAGGGGCCGGTGACCTTCGAGGAGGTGGCTGTGTATTTCTCCAGGGAAGAGGGGACTCTGCTGGACCCCACTCAGAGAGCCCTCTACAGAGATGTCATGCAGGGGAACTATGAGATGATGGTCTTGCTGGGTAAGGATTCCTGTCCCTTCTGTTCTTGGAAGGGGAAATGAAGAGTGAAGGTTCATGCCACCCCCACAATGCCATCTGTACCCTGTCCTGTTTCAGCATCACCCCAATAAGCCAGTAACATACATACTACCAGAGACCCTCCTCTGCTGCAGAACACTTTGGGAACAGAGCACAGGAGCAGCATCACACAATGTCAAATATCTCCTCTTTACTCAAGTAAAACTGGGGTTAGGTCCAGCATAATGAACAGAAGCTTCCTACTCCCAGCCTTCTCTCAAACCCTGAGCCTTCTCTACCCAAACCAGAATGTGCTTGGGGTGTAACAAGCAGGCGGCTGGAGTCAGAGCTGCCAGTCCAGGGTTACTTATCATACAGACACTCAGTGCGTCCTTGAACGCTGGCTGGGAGTATCCAGACAGGGGAGCTCCAGCAGCAGAACACTGAATCTCACCCAGGATTACAGATGACACAACTCCTCGCTGATCTGGATTGCACCCCAGCATGTGAAAATGGCCTAGGTTGGTAGTGACATTTCTTGAGACATGGAGAGTCTTGCTGCCATATCACCAGGTGTAATAAAAATAACAGGAAAGGCCAAATATGGAAAACTGATTGTTCAGCTTGCTTTTGACCTGCATCATATTTTGCAATATATTCCAAATAAGGAAATTAACGTGCAACGTATGTGTCATTGTTTGTGGTTTTAAGCTGTAAAAGGCTTGTGTGATTTTTAGCTCGGAAACAGTATTCCAATAGCTGTCGCCCCCTGCGTGCTTGTAACCAAGAAAAGAGCCTCAGGCTGAGCTGATTCAAATATTAATCCTGTGGTCGTTTTCCACAACAGCCTCAATAGGTCCCTGTGATGGAATGTAAGGCTACATCTAGACTACCCACCGTATCGGCGGGTTAAAATCGATTGCTCGGGGATCGATATATGGCGTCTCATCTAGATGCCATATATCGATCCCTGAGCGCGCTTATATCGATTCCGGAACAACACCAACCCCAACGGAGTTGCTGATTTGACAGGGGGAGCCGCGGACATCGATCCCGCGCGGTGAGGATGGGTGAGTAATCCGATCTTAGATATTCGACTTCAGTTACGTTATTCACGTAGCTGAATTTGCGTATCTAAGATCGATTTCCCCCCGTAGTGTAGACCAGCCCTTAATGTCTTCACACCTTCCCCCTGCAGGAGAATGGCTGTTTGACCAGCTGTTTGCCTTGCTGTCTCTGAGGAACTGGTCTGTGGGTGTTCCCCAGAACTGTAACTTTTTCAGTAATATCATACTGTAAAATCTCACAATTTTATATACAGTGTTACTACACATTTTAACAGGAGGATAATATTCAGTAGGTTATGCGTTTTCTAATGATACCTCACAAGCTATACTGGGTACAAAATTGATCATAATTTTCTAGAAGAGTGAACACAGGGGTACAGATTGACACAGTGTCTGTGTGTGTGTTCCCAGCAGATATGTGGGTATTTCAATCCCTCATAAGCACAATGTTTGGCATCTTCAAGGACCTGGGGAACTGGTCCTGGGAATTCACTAGTTTAGCAAGTGTGAGACTGCATGAAATTGTGAGACACTTTGGTATTAATAATAAAATAATATAATCTGATAAAATTGCAATGAATCATGCTAGGTATGCCATGTAAAGTGTCAGTGAAAATGTTATGATTTGCCAAGTATGATAATTTTGTTTCTATGTTTCTATCACCTTTGTATTGTGAGTTACAGATATGTAAGGTATATCCGTATTTCCAGACTTGTGCAGTTTTTCTGGGTGACACCCCCAGACATATTGGCATCAACATTGCCTAGCATGTTTGATGGCCCATTGAGGGTCATCAGCTGTACAATGAACCTATGGACCAAGGGGATACACCTATTGAGTCAGCAAGACATGCCGGGGTTTGTCTGTGTAATGAAACCTCCAAAGCTTTTCCATGCCATGTGCTGTGAAGCTTGTGTTTGGGACACAGGAAGTACAAGCCACATGGCAAAAGGAATATAAAGCGCAGCTGCATCATCTCCATCTTGTCTTCAATCCTCCTTCCTACCTCTGGAGCAACTTCTCTACAAACTGAACCCTGGAACAAAGGACTGAATGACCCATCCAAGCTGTGGATGCGTTCCAGACAGACTTTCAAGCCAGCAACTCACCAATACTGCTAAGAACCTGATATATCCATTTTGGAATGTATCTGACTGCTTTTCCATTTAAATTCTTTCTGTCTTTCTTTCTTTTAAACCTTTAGTTTAGATGCTAAAGAATTGTCTGGAAGGATGGAATTTAACTTCATTCTTTCATTTGTTCTTTCTTCTAAACATTTAGTTTAACTGCTAAAGGATTGGCTGGCAGCATGGTATTTTGGATGAGATCCAAACCTGGGTAATGTGGCTAACCTTCTACCCACCCACTTCCTGGATCCAATTAGGATCACTCTCCTGCTGCCCTCTGGCCATGCTGTATCACAGTGAGCAGAGTTTTTAAATAACCTCTCACTGTACGGGACCTAGTTGCTGATTAGGAGTCAGAGAACTGTCATGCAATAAAGGGGGCCGTGTGATTTCTTTTTTCAGAGTCTCGTTAACCAGTGTGTGGGATCAGAAGCACAGTTTGTGACTGGTCAGTGAGTTTAACTTCAGTGTTAACCACCAGTATGGGGAGCATCTGCTCTCCCTTTTTCAGCCTGCTCTGACCTTGGCATTTTCAGTGAGGACTGCCCCAGGCACACTAGGTCACACTAAGCACTGAAGATAAATTAACAGAATGTTTTTGATGATCAAGTTGTATGAAATCAACTGAACTCCTTTGTTTTCTTTCATCTGAGCGGAGTTTCTGGTTTTCCAACGTGATATGATCTCCCAGCTGGAACAAGGGGAAGAGCCATGGGTCCCAGAGCTCCAGGGTTCAGGGGAAAGAGAGATCCTGAGATCTCCCCGCACAGATGAGGAAACATTAAACCAACTCAGAATCTGTAAGTGCCTGAAGGAAACATCTAGGATGCCCTACAAAGCTCTTGGGAAGTCTCTCAGTTCATTATTGTCCATAGCAGGGGTCGCATCCGCAGGGTAAATATAGCTCAAGGCTTCCTATAGATGCTAGCAGACACCGGGCAGTAGCTTTCTCCCTTCCCCCTGTGAAGTTGGATGGGATGTGAAGGCTGAATTGATCCCCTCCTCTCTCCTGTTGGGGGAGCTGAGTTCCTGATTTTTATTTGTCCTCTCTCCAGCACTTGTTTTGGTTTGGCCTTCCCCTTTCCATCCCTGTTTGAGGTTTCTGTCTCTATCACAGCAGGTGATGCAATGACGTGTGAGGTTCAGCACAGACCAGAAAAAGAGCAGGGAAACCAGCCAGGGGAGAAAATGGATAAATTTATTTCCTGTCAGGGAACTCAGAAGGGCCTTAAGGAAACCAGAATACAGCAGGAAATCTGCAGGGAAAAGCAAAAAAAATACATGTGCTGAGTGTGGGAAAAACTTCACTTACAGATCAGGCCTTTCTCAACATCAGAGAATCCACACAGGGGAGAGGCCCTGTGAATGCAATGAGTGCGGGAAAACTTTCAGTCGCAGCTCGCACCTTATTGGGCATCAGAGAATCCACACAGGGAAGAGCTCCTATCATAGAATCCTAGATTATAAGGGTTGGAAAGGACCTCAAGAGATCATCTAGTCCAACCCCCTGCTCAAAGCAGGACCAATTCCCAAATGGTTCCCTCAAGGATTGAACTTACAACCCTGGGTTTAGTAGGCCAATGCTCAAACCACTGAGCTATCCTCTCCCTCCTGAATGCAGTGAGTGCGGGAAAACTTTCAGTCGCAGCTCACACCTTATTCGGCATCAGAGAATCCACACACAGGAGGGGTCCTATTAATGCAGTGAGTGTGGGAAAACCTTCAATCGCAGCTCTCACCTTATTCAGCATCAGAGAATCCACACGAGCAAGAAGCCCCGCGAATGCCGTCAGCAGGCCTGCACAACTCGTAAAGTGGTGATGTAGAGAAATCTCTGTATTAACTATCTCTATAAATCTTTATAACGTTGCATTGTGTTATTTTGTATTAAGTATCTTTATCTTTATGACATTGCATCCGGCATGATGTTATTTTGTAATTCATATGACTTGGCATTGTGCCTCTCTATTTTCATACAACTTTGTATTAGATCCCTATATAGAAAATTGGTAGAAAACTTTGTATCAAATGTTATAGCCCCTAAGGATAGTATAGTTAAAGTAAAAGAAAACATGTGCCTTTTTGCTAGAAGTAGAATAAGATCTTCCCCCGCACTCTGTAATCAATTGCTCTATTGACTGAATGAGGTGTGAATGAGTGAGGCTTGGAAGACACCCACCTCCAGACAGCTACAACAGTTGAAGAGGGAATGGGAGCCAGAGCAAAGGACAATACAACTTGTCAAGTGGGCCCAATAAAGAAGAGCAGACATATTGATGGCCTCAGGGATTAGAAGCAAGCACCTTCTTTAGAAAACACCCTCTTTGAGCAGCATTGGGACAACACCCAGAGAAAAGCAGCACAAAGACCAACGGACGCAGACCCAGATTTTGAATCTGGTCTAGATTTGCATAAGAGGGAAGCTGCTATAAATGCGAGGTGTCTTGCAGAAGGACCCCGGATCTCGTCTTGTCACCATCGGACCATCGATTTGGATCGGTAGAAGCCCGGCTCCACCCCTCCCCCATCTAACTCACCTGGCCAGTGCAGTTAAGGGGAGCAACTAGTTGGTAACAACAGCAAGACGGAGTGTGTTTATGTCTGTGTGTGTGCGTGAATGCATGACTGTGATATATATCTCATGTGCATATCATAGAGTATTAATTGATACCTGTATTACTAATAAATGTGGCATTTTGCCTTAATCCCCCTGAAAAGTTCCTGTACAGTACTTTGAGTAAAACAGCGAGGGCCACAATACTCCAAAGAAAACAGCTGAGGACCGAAACCCCCCAGCCCTGCGGAAACACCCGCCACTCAGGAACTCCCAGCCTGGCGGAAACACCCCGCCCAGCCCTGCAGAAACAAACCCTCCTTCCCCAGCGCCGCCCCACCAAAACAGCTGTGGGTCAAAAAGGAAGGTTGGTGGTGGGGAGGTGTTACTTGATGTTAAATCAACGAGGGACTCCCAGCCAAAGAGGTGGCTGGGAGCCCTCAGGGTCAAATTAAAGGGCCTGGGGCTCTGACGACTGGGGGAACCCGGAGCTTTTCAGGGCTGGGGCAGGGATTTAAAGGTCCAGAGCTCCTGCTGCTGAGGGGAGCCTGAGCCCTTGAAATCCCTGCCTCACTCCATCCCCTGGAGCTGCCGCCAGGATTCAAAGGGCTCTGTGCTGCCTGCAGCCACAGGGATCCCTGAGCCCTTTAAATCTCAGCTGCTGCCGGGATTCAAAGGGCTCTGGGCTGCCCGTGGCGGTGGGGAGCCCTGAGACCTTTAAATCTCAGCTGCCGCCGGGAATCTCTGCGAGCAGCCCAGAGCCCTTTGAATCCCGGCCGTGGCTGACAGGCCGGCTTTAGGAAGTGCGGGGCCCAATTTGAACATTTTTGGCGGGGCCCCGCAGGGATGATTGGGGAATAAAAATCCTTTCAGTTCTTAACAACCGGTTCCCTATAAAAAGTTCTGCCACAGTATGTATTTTTTGTACCAGCAGGATTACCATACGTCCGTATTTTCCTCCCAGATGGCGATTTAAGAACCAAAAAGCCTGACATGTCCGGGAAAGTACAGATGTATGTTAACCCTACCTAAAAGTTCTTTTTTAAAAAGATGGGTCTGAACTAGAAATGAGCTCTGCCACTCCCTTAGGGTGTGCTAGGGTGCACATGTGTGGGTCCCAGCTGCTCCCTGCCCATCTCATTGAAGCAGGTGTGCAGGGTTACTTCCCTCGGAACTGCAGGGCACCAGTGAACATGGGGCTGGCTGGAGGTGGGGGAGGGGGAGGATGCGAAAGGTAGGGTCTGGCTTCAGGCTGGGCAAGGGGTGTGGGGCAGGCTGGAGACAAGAGGTGTGGGGTGGGCTGGCTGGCTTCAGGCAGGTCCACAGGGAGGGTGCGGCATGGGTTGGCAGGGCTGGAGACAAAGGAGTGCGGGACTGGCTGGCTTCAGGCAGCGGGGTGCGGCAAGGGTTGGCTGGAGACGGGTTGGTGCAGGGCTGAAGGCAAGGCAGCGGGTACGGGGGTGGCTGGAGACAGGGCAGGGGGTGCAGGACTGGTGCGGGCAGAGCAGGCAGTGTGGCAGGGGCTGGCTGGAGACAGGGAAGGGGGTGCAGGGCTGGCTGGAGACAGGGGTTGGTGCAGGGCTGAAGGCAAGGCAGGGGGTGTGGGGCTGGCTGGAGATGGGCAGGCTGCAGGCAGGAACTGGTGCAAGCAGGGCAGGAGGTGCGGGGCTGGTGCGGGCAGGGGGTGCAGCAGGGGCTGGCTGGGGACGGGCTGGCTGCAGGCAGGGCAGGGGGTGCAGGTACAGGGGGTACAGCCCTTCCTCTATGGTGAGTGCCTCCTTCTCCTCCTCCTCCTCCTCCCCGCTCTCCCACTAGAGTAGCAGCAGCAGCCTGGGGCTTGGAGGCTATTTCAAGGGCCCGGGGCGCCCCTGCTTCCACTGCCCCAGCTCTGTAAATAGCCGCGAGAACCCTGGGGAAGCGGCGGGGCTCCAGTGGCTATTTAAAGGGCCGGGGAAGTAGAAGCAATGGGAGTCCTGGACTTTTTAAATAGCCTCCAGAGCCCCGCAGCCATACCCCAGGGCTCCAGCAGCAGGGCTCTAGTGGCAATTTAAAGGGCCTGGGCTTCCAGCCCCTGCTGGGAGCCCCAGGCCTTTTAAATTGCCCCCTGGGGAAACTGGGCCACCCTGGTACAGCGCACTGGCTTTTGCTGGTACTGGGGCTTGGGTGCGGGGTCCTCTTAGGAGCGAGGCCGATTCAAGGGAATTGGTTAAATTGGCCTAAAGCCGGCCCTGGTGGCTGGGATTTAAAGAGCTCTGAGCTCCCCGCCCGCCTGCCCAGAGCCCTATAAATCCTGGCCGCGGCTGAGATTTAAAGAGCTCTGGGCTCCCTGCGGCTGCGGGCAGCTCAGAACCTTTTGAATCCCGGCCACGGCTGAACTTTAAAGGGGTTTGGATTCCCCGCGGCTACAGGCAGCCCAGAGCCCTTTGATTCCCGGCTGCGGGACGCACAGTGAGACTTCACGGGCCGCACGTTGCCCGTGGGCCGTATGTTGTGCAGGCCTGGCATGGAGGGGCAAAATAGGTAAGAAATTTCCGTGGCCTGTCACTAGCAAATAGTAGCCACCATGGATCCTGCCAGAGGGGGATACATCTTAGCACTGTGGGAAGCAACCCTTCACAGAGACCATTTGTCTTGTGGTTTGGGATACTTCTCAAGACATGCTGCACTCAGAGTGACCCCCTCATCCTGTGCCAGCTGGAGAAAAGAAAAGGGGCCAGCCAACTCTTCCACTACCAGCTGCGAACCACTGATCCCCAAACAGGGGGAGGCCTCTGGCTTTGACGTGTATTAAATATCAGGCTGGTCTCTTTCTTTGGCAAATATCTAACAGAGCTAAAAGAGGGAACAAATGATCCTCAAAGGAGAGGGGAAAGACAATCACTGGGAAATTTAATCCCCTGCAACATCCAGAATGGAGAGCGACTCAGGGCAACAGGTTCCCCCGAAGGAAGAAGTTTTTGGGATTTAGAAACATAAGGAACAGCACAAAACTTGAGAGGATTGTTAATTGACATTTGATAATGACACAGAGGGAAAACCTGAGCTTTCAGATCAGTGTTCAGAAATGAAAGACAAAGGGTGGAAATCAGAGATTTTGGATCCATTTTGCAAATTATAGAGAGGAAAGTGGAAAATCAGAGGGATTTTATATCAGTTGTTGATAGGAGGTAAAATCTGAGTGTTTCACATGAATACTTGATAAATGAATAAAGAGGAAATGGGCAACATTTGCAAACATTTTGTGTTCAATAATCTGAGAAAAGGTGTAAATCTGAGATTTTCTTATTATTTTATAATTAGAGACAGAAAAATCTCAGGGCATATTCAATTAGAAATAGACAACTAGAGAGAAGTGGGGCAAATGTTTAGGTTATTTTATTTGAATCTTTGAGATTTGCAAAGAAATTGTGTCACAAACTGCATATTTGATAACATGAGAGGAAAACACCAAGATCTGAGGGGAGAGAGTCACTTTCCTGTCAGGGCCCAGTGCTCCCTCCCCCTCCCCCTCCGGGGTCTCTCACTCACTGGGGGCTCCAGGCGGGGCTGGTGCGGTCAGAGCCTGGGGCTGCCTAGGGGGCAGGTCCCAGCTGGAGAAAGCCCCCCCACCCCGGCCAGGATAGGAATGTGCTACTGGTAGCAGCCTGGGGCTGGACCCTCTCTATGGGGGACACTTGCTCCCCCCTCCCCTTCCTGGCCCTTCCCACGCCCTGTTGCCAGCAGAGAGTGGCCCCCCCAGCCCAGCCCAGAGGTGTCCCTGTCTCAGGCCCCCCCCCAGCCTCTGCCCAGTTCAGAAATCACTCAGGGGAACCATTTCCCACCTACACAAGGACAAATCACTGCAGGTGAAAATGGGGGGAAACACCCCAAACCTGAGATCTGAACTGGCCATTGGCAAAGGGGAGAGAAAATGGGGCACAATGGGGGGAGGGGAACAGGGAACTTCTCAGGGGTTTGAGGGAAGGAGGTGTCAGCCTGGATGTTGCTTGTTGCTCTCTAGGGAGAAAGGGGGCAGGACAGGAGAGGAGGGGGGTCTCCACGGAGGGGGCAGTGGTAATTCCGAGGGGATCTCAGCCCTCCCTTTTTCTCCCCGCTCCTCAGGGGTCACCTGCTCTTCTCCCCTCGCCCCCCGGCCATGTCCTGGCTGCACAGACATTTTCCATCCATCCTTTTCCCAGGTCTCCCCCCTCCGCAGCCCCCGCCAGACCCCACGCAGGGGCTGGTAGGTGTAATGCATGTTCAGTAGGGATTTCTCCCCTACTAATGCTGGGGTGTCCTTCTCCTATAGGTTAGTCTACTAATGATCTCCTCTTGGTGCCATGTGTGTCAGTTCATTGCCATGGCACTCGTGTGCTTAGACATCTGAGGATGCTCTATAGAAAAGCTCCTTGAGTGAGGTGATCCACAGGGAGTAGCTCAAAGCTCCAAAGTGCCTGGCCAGGGGCAGGACATTGGCACAGCAAGGGCGGGGTGTGGCAGTGACATCACAAAGGCCTTTTGCAGGACCTCACACTATTGGTCAAAGACTATTGGTGAGCAGGTGGTGACCTCACAGAGAGATCCTGACATCAGTCAGGGGCCAGGGGCTAGGGAAACCTCAGAGACCCCTGTGGCTTTGCTTCAGCAAGTCTCCTTCTCCAGGTCTCTGTCTGAGGACTGAGAGAGTATTCGGGTTCACGGACGTGAGCGCCAGGAGAAACCTCTTTCCAGTTTTCTCCTTCCCTTGTAGTGATTTTACTAGAAAACAGCCGTCCCTCTTTAGAAGGTAAGAGCCTCCTGGAGGTGTGAAACCTGTTCAGTCTGATCCATCTGGTGAGAGTTGAATTCTAGGCATGGAAAACATGAGCTTAAGGAGGCAGAATTTTATTCCGCACCTGGGATTTTGTCCCTTAGAATCATGGGGACATTAGGGTTTGTCCTTTGTGTTTCACCTTTTCCTCCATCCACCTGTCCCTCCCTCCTTTCTCTTCATCTCTTCTTTTGTCCTTTCTCCTGTTCCCCTCCCAACACCAGGACGAGTGTGTGCATGTGTGTTGCGGGGGAGTGCTCTGCAGCTCTCACTGTGGGAGTTCCACCCAAAAATGTGAGGCTGAAATAGTGCTCAGGCAGTCAGGGCTGGATTAACCTTTTGTTGGCCCTGGCACCAAACATATTTGTGGGCCCCAGTGTAGTCACTGTGGGCTCCGAGTGTGGGCCTGGTGGGGCAGTGCCATTGGTGCCTTCGTATACCCGGTACTGAACCTCAGAGACATTTTTCATTTTGATCACACACCTCTCCATGACTATATGCATTGCCATACACAGCTCCCTCAGCCCGCGGGTTTTCTTATTGAGCTGTACACCCATGTGGGTTTACCAGTGTCCACAGTGAGCAGAACTTTCATAGTGACCAAGGAAACTCCCCACAGATTTATCTCTTTCCTCATTCAGACCTTCTCTAGCCATGTCTCCAGTACCCCCCCATGTCACCAGTCGCTGCATGTGGTCCTAGTCTCAGCTCAAAGTCCTAAAGCCAGCAGACACCTGACCAGTTCTGACAGATCCCTCCCTCAGCCCCCATCCTGCCATGTGAGCAAGCCACCTGCAAACACCATTTCCCCAAAGTGAGGACTTAGCCCTTGGGAATCTGAAGACACCAGCGTCTCTCCCTCTGCTCCTATCTACATGCTAGTCTGCTACCTGGTCACCACCACCTCTCCCCATACTTGTTTCCTTTCTACTTTGGACATGCTCCCAACCAGCTGGAAGCTCCCTCTGCAAGCCTGACCTGCTCCCGCCTTCCCTGCTCCCCCGACATTCCTTTCCTACTGGTGACCTCTGTTCCTTGAGGTTAACTCCAGTGTCTTTAGGTGCTCTAGCTTAATGGCCCCAGGAGTCATAGAGCCACTTGTAGTTTCTCTAGCTACAGCCATGGGGCAACTGCCAGAGGCCAGCCTTAGACAGCTACAGCTACTAGCCGCAGGAGCGGAGGCAATGCCAAGGCTGAGCATGCTTGAACCTTGCAAGGGCAGCACTAGGGACTCTAAATCCTCAGCACTGGCCCTAGGCAGCTGCAGACTCTGGAGTTAGGCACTTTCCTCCTCTAGGTTCCTGCATGGTTACAGAACTGCAGTAAAGTGGAACAATTATCAGCTTCTGTGATTGGAAGATGTCTGGATCCATCTAATAAGACCGTCCTACATAAATGAGGAAAGTTGAGGTGCCTTTATTATTCTTTTGTTCCATTCTTTGTTTCTATGGGGAATTTGCCAGTGCAATATCACTGTCTTCCTTTTAAACAAACAAAACTAAAAAAAAAAGTGTAATGGCTGTTGAAAATAGCAATTCCAGCCCTCGTTAGCACTGTGAAGACCCCAACGTTTGTCGCTCAATTTTCTCCTACTTTTTCTACAGTAAATGACAGTGGATCAGCATATTTGATTTGGGAGAAATGAAGTAACAGCTGCCCAAATTGAGCTTGAGCACTCCTGATTTTGAGGTGTTCAGATCTGGAAGGCAGGGGCTAGATTCCCTTTATGAATATTAGATACATCTGGAAAGGAAAAGTCAATTTCTATTTTCATGGCTCAGAAGTGGAAATCCTCCTGTCCTGTATCTGAAGCTGTCCAGGTCCAGTAGAGCCTCCCCTTCCTTACTTACCATTTTACCTTCTGGTGGGATCCACATACCTCCCTTGCCCAGCTTCAGATAGAGAGGGGCCCTGTCCAGTTAGTCCACCCAGTTCCATCTTTGGGGGCTGCCAGGCGAGGTCACACCAGCATCCCTAAGCCTGTCTGGGGAAGTCTTCTGAGGGTGCTACCTGGGCCAAAGCCTTCTACTCCTTGGTCACACCTCTTCCCTATTCACAGGTGGCACCCCCTTCTAGCAGCCAGCCAGCCCCCCAGCCACAGCAAGCTGCAGCGCATGGAGTCTCACAGCTTCCCCCCTCCCTTTCCTGTTGATAGCAGCCAAGGGAATGCTGGGAAATGTTCCTTCTCTGCTCCAAGGCAGGGAGCTGGTCAAGGAACTACAGCTCCCAGGGCCCTATGGGGTCTCAGCTCCCCTACTGAATCCAGGCTGCTCTGAGGCTCCCTTTCTGCAGACAGGAGGAAGTCACTGTTACAGGTCCCTTCAGAGCTTGGGCCTAGCACTATGGCACCATGTCAAATCCAGTACTGCTCCCAACTCTATCCAGCTCTGCTGCTGGCAGGATCCCTTCCCATTCTTTTTGTTTCTTGCCTCCCCTCCAAGGAGAAGCTTTGCATTGTTCCTGTGTGGGGAATTGAACCCAGGCTGTCTGGGTGAAAGTTAAGAATCCTAACCACTAGACCACATGGGACTTCCATAACATGTTTACATGTTCATATTCAATAACACAATTAAACGTAGCCATTCAAAGTAGCCATTTAAAAGAAGCCATTCAAAAAACTTCAAAAACAGACTTCAAAGAGAAATTGCAGAGTTACAACTGATCTGCAAACTTAACACCATTAATTTGAGCTTGAAGAGGGACTGGGGGTGACTGGCTCACTACAAAAGCAATTTTCCCTCTCTTGGTATTGACACCTCCCTGTCAATTACTTGGAGAGAGCCACATCCACCCTGACTGAATTAGCCTTCAACACTGGTTCTCCCCTTGTATGGTAACTCCCTTTACATCATGTTCCAATATATATTTATGCCTCTATCTGCAATTTTCACTCCATGCATCTGAAGAAGAGGGCTTTTTACCCACGAATGCTTGTGTCCAAATAAATCTGTTAGTTCTTAAGGTGTCACCGGACTCCTCGTTGTTTTTGTGAAATAAAAGCAAAATGCACTCTAAGCTGATCTTAACCCTTTCAATGCCCTTACAAACTTAGATGCTTCTCACCACAGGCCGGCTGGTGGCTTTTCAGCCAGGCTCTCCCCTTTCGTCAGCGCTTCAGTTGCTTGGTGTGGGGGTGTCTGTAGATGTAGGTGGATGAGAGAGACAAAGCATGGCAAATGTCTCTGCTTTTATCATGTCCTTTCTTCCCTCTTGGCTTTGCTCCCCCTTCAGAGTCAGGTGAGCATCACTGCGTCTCTCCAAGCAAGTCTGAGCAATTCCCCTGGGGTGTCCTCTTGCAGGTAAGTGATTGCACTGTAGCTCCCTTGCTGAATAATGGCTGTTCATGGGTTGTTTGACACCCTGTCCGGGTGTTGGTTACTTTCCTTGCTGTTGTCACTGGGGAGCTAATATTTGGCTGACTCCCCCACCTTACAGCATAGTGATAACCACACTGCACAATTCTCATAACTTCATATGCATGAATGGTAAACATCTATGGGTAGAGAAATGACTTTCAGCAGATCATATCCTTTCCCCTGATACCTTACAAGGCATGCTCTGTATATAAGATCACGATTATATGAAAATGAGGAATATGGGGGTTACAGCACACTCCCCCAAAGGTACAGAATGTCACACTGAGATTCTATTTTCATTTGTTATGTAACAGCATTAAAGAGATCCAGTGACTGACCAATGGCATTTTCAAGTGCTAAAATAGCAAGCGCTGTTGGTCTCTCATTGGCCATCAGCGACTGAAGTTACGGTTTAACGAGCCACAGCTTCAAGGCGAGGGTGGCTCTGTCCACTGCCTTCCGTTGCGCTGCTGGGCACCAAGTCCCTGGCGGTCAATATGTGAAGCTGGGAGAAGAGAGTGGGGTGGCAAGCGGTGGTAGAACTTTTGCCACCAGGGTCTAGCTGTCTAACTTCCTCTTCGTACTGCTGGGCCCCCGTTGCCTTCAGGTAACACAGGAACTAAGGCAGGAATAGGGTGAGGAAGCAAGTAAAGCCGAGCAAGGAAGGCAAAAGTTAATCTTATCTTCATGGGCAGCTCGCAATGACGTCCTTTTTCTGTGCCACAGCTGACAACAACATCCCAGACAGAAAAGTAACAGGCCAAAAAGAAACCTAGCAGCTGCTGAAACAGTTCAGTTGGGAGCGTGCTAGACTAACAGGCTCTTCTATCCTCCTTTATGCACGGGCGGGATGTTTTCTGAGAGTGCAGCAGTTCCTTTAACTGCCACGAGTCCCTCATTTCAGGCTATGCAGCAGGAAAAGACAGCATGGGCTTCTGCACCGAGTTGGCCCACCTGACCTTTCATTCTTCTCTTGCTCTTTGTCAGCAAGGAGAAGAAAAAGAAGCTCTCCCTCAAGCTGGAGTCACACGGGCGAGGTAAGGACGACTTCCTGAGTGCTGGCTCCAGTCCTCTGCTCCGCCAGCTGACCTATCGAGGGGCTACCACCACATTCTCTAGATTTGTCCATCAGTCTGTGCCAGAGTGAGCAACAACCCAGTAGGTGGAGTTTCTGTAGTGTAGTGGTTCTCACATTTGCCTAACCCGCAAAAGGTCCCTGGTTCAAAACCAGGCAGAAACATGCTGGCTTCCTTTTCCCAGATCCCCTTGTTATTCAGAAAGGGCACTCCTCCTATTGGCCTGTCCCTGGGATAACTCCAACCCCTGCATGACAGAGGATGCTGACAGCAGTGGAGAAAGCACCTTGGTGTCAGGCTGGAGAACCTAGAGTAGTTAGGCCAGTCACCATTTGGAGGCTTGTGGCTTGGCCACCTCTGCTGTTGGAGGTTGGCCTATAGAGGCTCTCACTTCCTGCTGGGCTCCTTTGCATGACTGGCCAAAGGAGGAAGTGAGGCAGGAATGGGGCAATAGAGGAAAGTTGAGCTGAGGAAGACAGGGAAGAAGCTGTGCGGCTAAGTGGGGTTAGTAGAGCACCACCCTTCATTCTGCAAAGCCTGGGGAGGTGTGGTTGGCTGCTGGGAGGTAGAATCCTGTGCCTGCCTCTTGGCTTCCCAGGAGTGGCTACTTGCAGCCCAGGAGAAGAAGGGAGGATCTGGGTGAAAGGAAAACAAGCAAAGCTGAGTCCAAGTGGAGAATGGCGGCTCCTTTATGGCCAACCTGGGGGCATGACTGATGGTTTTAGAGGTGGAGGCTGGGCTGGCTGTGAGCAACTGGGATCCAGGAAACCCCCACCTGCCCTTCTGAGGGCTGAACCCATGGAGGTGCGGTTGGCTGCTGGAAGACAGACCCCTGTGGCTGCCTGTTGGCATCCCAGGGATGGCTACTTGCAGCCCAGGAGAAGCGGGGTTCTGGGGGGAAGGAAAAGCAGCAATGGTGAGGCTGAGTGGGCTCCTTTCTGGCCGAGATGGTGGACTGTGGTGAGTCTGGGAGTTGCCTGTAAGCCATAAGTGGACGTAGTGCAGTGAAAACTGCTGCTCCATTCTGGCCGACCTGGGGGCGCCATGGATGACTTGGGAGTGGGGGCAGGGCGCTGGCTGTGAGCAAATGGGATCCAGGAAGCCCCAGCCTGCCCCTCCAGGGGCCGAGTCTTCTTCTCTCCTGCCATGGGGAGCCCGACCTTAAGCCTGCCCAGCATGTGCAGCAGCTCGAGCATTAAGCCTTCCTGTGTGCATAACTGAACTACGCCCTAGTGTAATAAGGTGTAAAGTTTAGATTGTGAATTTATCTTTAATTTCCATGGTAATTTACTTTGATCTTTTATTCCTACCACTTATAATCCTTAAAACTCCATCTTTCTGTAGTTAATAAATCTGTTTTATGCTCTACTTAAACTGGTGCATTTTGCTTGAAGTTCTTGGGAAATCTCAGCTCCATTACAAGGCTGGTTCATGTACTATTCACAGTGAGGGAGGGGTGGACCCTGTGTAATAAACTCACACTGATCAGGCTTCTGATTAAGGCAAGATGGTATGATCCAGGGGTGCAAGGCTGCAGAGCTGTAGGGGGGGCGACTTTCTATCATTAGTGTTATGAGTGGCTGCAGAAGCATTCATGTAATTCAGTTGGCTGTGTCCCTACCTACGGATGTCTGTGTAAGTGCAATATCTGCCAGAGATTCACAGCTTGTCTCAGCATCACATGTGTGAGAGGGAGCCCAGGTGGTGGGACAAAGGGCTCAGGGGTCCCACTGTTCAGTTGCATCCCATAGATCCCATCACAGACTTTCAACAGCCACAGCGGGTGCTCACTGAGACAGAGAGAGAGATGCCAAAATAGTGATCTCCAGTGCCAGCAGACATCAAACTATCAGAAATTCTGTGCACAGAGAAGACCCTGCTAGTGGAAAACGCCTTTGAAAAAGGCCCTTCTGTCCCCAGCTGTGGTCGTACAATGCTCAGTGCTCTGCGTTGTGGCCTCAAGAGTCATGGATGCAAGTTGAGTTACGATGACCTTTTCCTTGTCTCCACATTTCTTAGGTGCCTCTTCCAACACTTGTCAGAAAAAATGACCGGTTTCTTTTGGAAGCATTTGCACTGCAAGGCAGAGGCAGTCTTCTCTGCTTCTTCAAAAGATTGACCAAAAAGTGGGAGGAGTGAACAGATTTGGCAACGCACCACTGGGTGCTGCATCTCTAACCTCTACTTTACCTGGCAAGTGCCTCTGGGACTTTTCTCCCAGCTGCTCCATTTTTCATCAGTGACAATCAAAAGGAAGATGACATGACATCTGCGTGTGGACATCCCCAGCGAATCACAAGGACGTGTGGTGCAGGCTTTTGTGTTGCAGCAATTGCAGTCAAAGCAACCACCATGCCAATGCCAGTCACAGCAGCCTTTTCATCAACTCCAGGCTTGTGATTTGATTCTTTCCAATGTTTCTCTCCAAAGAAGCCTTTTCCTTAGCAAGCAATGACTTGGATACCAAGGGAGGTCTCTTCTGTTTCCTAGAAAGACACAGGAAAATGTGAGTAGAGGAGACAAAACCCATAGAACATGGTACTACTGGGAGTTGAACCCAGGATCGCCTGTTTACTAGACAGGTGCTTTAGCCACCCAAGCCATGGTGCCTGCCTTGAGAACATACTTGCAACTGTTCCCTTTGATGGTCCAGGACAACACCTGCAAATTCCAAACTACAGACATTCCCCATTTCCCTCAAGACTTGCACGGAAGAACTGGCAGGCCAAGCCAGGATCTTCTGGTTACTAGGAAGACACTTCAGCCAGCTCTTCCCAAAGATCACTATCTAAAGACCTTTAAACAGCCTCTGTAGATGTTCACTGACAAAGAGATGCCAAAATAGAGTTCTCCACTGCCTGCAGCCATCACACTACCAGGAGTTCTGCACACAGAGAGGCCCCTGCTGGTGGAAAAGGCTTTGGTAGAGACTCTTCTGACACCAGCCTGTGCTCATATACTGTTTAGCACTTTGTGTTGTGACTTCAGCATCCACAGATGCTAGTTGAGTTGGGGGACATTTTTCCTGTCTCCACATTTGTCTAATGGCTCCTTTCAACACTTGCCACCAAAAAGACTTGTTTCTTTTGCAAGCAATGTGCAGGTAGGCAAAGGAAGTCTTCTCCATTTCCTCAGAAGATCACCAAGCTGTGGGGAGAGAAGACACATTCAGCCAAGCTGGATGCTGAATCTCCTCTTTGTTCAGCAGGTGTCTGTGAAGGACATAAATCTCCACCATGTAGAGGGCAAGAATAGGAGTTTATTACACACAGAACTGGCAGAGTGTCACCTTGCTTATTAGGCTCAGAGACACTGTTAATTGATTACAATAGAATATATAGATTTTCCATGGGTGGGGGAAAGAGACGGGGTAGGGAGTTCCAAACTCTGGGATAGGTTTTGCAGCAAGACATGATAAGCACAGTAGCCAAAGGTTAACAGGTTACATAATGTCTCCACCCATGGTCTCAAGTTAGCAAGTTAACATTTCATGAATACTTTGATAAAATGTTATTAGTATAAAATATCTATGCTGAATTCTGATTTGAGGTCCATAGGAAAGGAGCAACTCCTTTGATTGTCCTCCAGGTACATTCCTAGGGTTTAAAGCAAAGAAACAGTGAAAGTATATGGCAATAAAGATTGTTTTCTGTGTGTCTTAAGGCAAGGCATTGGTCCCTGGGAAGGGAGGTGGAAGGATGCCATATCTTATATTGACATCTGCCAACTTTTCATAAACTCAAGGTTGGATCTCTGGGAAGAACGTCTCCCTACAGAAGAGACTTACACAATAGGAACAGGGATTCTTTGTTCAATCTGCAACTCTGAATAAGATACAATTCTTTAGTTCTTAGATCCAACACCTGGCAATTTGCTGACCAAGCCTATCTTAGCAAGCAAGGCTTTCTGTTTACCCAGCTTTCTTTTAGCTGGTCACTATTTGCTAGGCTTCTGGTCCCTTGATTATACTCTGGACTTTAGGTCTGGAAAAGAGCTGGCACAATCCATAGACCAGGTTGTTATATAATATGCACATGAATTTGAACCCTTCACATACAGTAATGGCAAAGTTCTTGGTTCAGGCTTGTAGCAGTGATGGAATAAACTGCAGGTTCAAATCAAGTCTCTGGAGTCCATCCACAGCTGGGATGGGTCATTCAGTCCCTTGTACAGAGCTTCAGTTTGTAGCAAAGTCCCTTCAGAGGTATGAAGCAGGACTGAAGACAAGATGGAGACGAGGCATCAGCCTTTTACAGTCTCTTGCCATGTGGTCTTTGTTTTCTTTGTCCCAAGGACACTCTATCCAGCACGTGGCATAGAAAAACCTTTGAGTTTTGTCCATAGGCAGGTCCCTGCATACCTTGCTGAGCCACAAGGCATATCTACCTTCTCTCAATGGGTTGATTGTAGAGCTGATGGTCCTTAATGGGCCATCAAGCAGGCTAGGCAGAACTGACACCAACTTGTCTGGCTGGGGTGTTCCTCGGAAGCATAGCACAAGTTTGAATACAGACAGCATAGAGCCAATATTCATAAAGTCAACTACAAAAATGATACACATCTAGAGATAGCATAATTATAATCAGCCAATCAGAACCTCTCCATAGACCCCTTTCACAACAACCTTTCTATCATATTGGCTGCAAATATAGAACAGTGGTCACAATGGTGATCTATAAAGTTACAGATTATGTCAATAACATCACAGGAGGTGACACGGCATCAGTGAGACTGATATTGGAATACTGTCTCCAGTTTTGGTGTCCTCATTTGAAAAAGATACTGTGAAATTGGAGCTGGGGCAGCAAAAAGCCACCAAAATGTTCTGAGGGCTGGAGAAAAATGCCTTCTAGTGAGCTATTGAAAGAGCTCCATCTGTTTAGCTTATCAAAAGAAGATTGAAAGGTGACTTCACTGAAGTGTTGAAGTGCCTTAATGGAGAGAAAAGATTGGGTATTAAAGGGCTCTTGAATGGAGCAGAGAAAGACATAACAAGACCCAATGATTGGAAGGTGAAAAGAGACAAATTCATATTACAACTAAGCCCCAAATAGTCAACAGCGAGGATGATTCATCACAGGAACAAGCTACCAAGGAAAGTGGTGGAATCTCCATCCCCTGAAGTCATTAAATGAAAACTAGATGCCTTTCCCCCAGAAGTAGCTATTGTGTCATGCAGGAGGCCTGTGATATGCAGGGGGTCAGATTAGATGCTGTAATGGTCTCTTCTGGCCAGAAAGTAGACTAATTTTACAGATACTAGTTTTCGGAAAAACTGAGTGTAGCATTGGGAGCAGCATCTGAAGTTTTACTGTCTAGCCAGCTTACTGCCTAGAACGAATGCTCCTTGAGTGGGGTGACCACAGGGAGTAGCTCAAACCTCCAAAGGGCCTGGCCAGGGAAATTGATGCTAGCCTTGGTACATGGACGCACACCGCCGAATTAATGTGCTTAGTATGGGCCTGTGTCCTTGACTTTATACAATTTCCAGAGCGTTGCACTGTGGGTAACTGTCCCATAGTTCCCGCAGTCTCCCCTGCCCATTGGAATTCTGGGTTGAGATCTCAATGCCTGATGGGGCAAAAATAGTGTCATGAGTGAGTCTGGGTAAATGTCATCACTCAATCCTCCCTCCATGAAAACAACAGCAGACAATCATTTTGCGCCCTTTTCCCTGGATTGCCCGGGCAGACGCCATAGCACAGCAACCATGGAGCCCGTTCAGCCTTTTTTCACTGTCACCGTATGTCTTCTTTATAGTGCTGACAGACGTGGTACTGCAGTGCTACACAGCAGCATCCCCTTGCTTTTTGCAAGTTAGCAAAGATGGTTACCAGCCCTACTGTACCGTCTGCTGCTTTGCAAGTTGACAATGACAGTTACCAGTTATACTGCACCATCTGCTACTGTCATGGGTGCTCCTGGCTGGCCTCGATGGGGTCGGCCACGGGCTTATGGACAAAAATAGGAATGACTCCCCAGGTCATTCTCTTCCTTAAGTTTTGTCTAATGGAGAGTCAGTTCTGCCTAGATTATCAGGCAAACCTACTAAAGAACCAGAGGGGCAAACGGGCGCTCCGGGTCAGAGCCCTAGAGATCCTGCAGAAATGATGCGCTGCATGCCATTCTAGTGGGTGCCCCTGCAACAACCCTACCCATTGCTTCCCTCCTCCCCTACCCCTTCTGGGCTACCATGGCAGTTATCCTCCCATTTGTGTGATGAAGTAATAAAGAATGCAGGAATTTGAAACAACACTGACTTTATTGCTTCTGCAAGCAGGGATCAAAGGGGGGAGGGGAGCACAGCCTCCAGCTGCTATGAATGAACCTGGGAGTCATTCCCATCTTTGTCCAGGCACCCCCGGCCAACCTCACCGAGGCCAGTCAGGAGCACTCACGGGACAACGATGATGGATACCTGTCCTACTGTACCGTCTGCTGTCCGCAAGGGAAGGGAAGGGGATGCTGCTGTGTAGTGCTCCAGCACCACATCTGCCAGCGGCATCCAGTAGACATACAGTGACACTGAAAAAAGGTGAGAGAGGATTTTTTTCCCTTTGCTTTCATGGGGGCAGGAGGCGGGGGAACGACATATACTCTGAACAACCCGCGACAATGTTTTTGACCCTTCAGGCTTTGGGAACTCAGCCAAGAATTCAAATGGTTTTTGGAGAGTGCGGGAACTGTGGGATAGCTACAATCCTCAGTCGCCCCTCCCTCCATGAGCGTCCATTTCATTCTTTGACTTTCTGGTACGCTTGTCTCAGTTCCTTAAGTTTCAGCACTGCGTTGAGTCCCTGTTGTGGCCTCTGTCCATCATAGCCTTGGAGATTTTTTCAAATGTTTTGGTATTTCGTCTTTTGGAACGGAGTTCTGATAAAACAGATTCATCTCCCCATACAGAGATCAGCTTCAGTATCTCCCGAACAGTCCATGCTGGAGCTCTTTTTTGATTCTGGGACTGCATAGTCACCTGTGCTGATCAGCGCTCCACGCTGGGCAAACAGGAAATGAAATTCAAAAGTTCACGGGGCTTTTCTTGTCTACCTGGCCAGTGCATCCGAGTTCAGATTGCTGTCCAGAGCAGTCACAATGGTGCACTGTGGGATAGCGCCCAGAGACCAATACCGTCAAATTGCAGCCACACTAACCCTGATCTGACATGGCAATACTGATTTCAGCACTACTCGTCATCAAGGAGGAGTACAGATACCGGTATTAAGAGCCCTTTATATCAATATAAAGGGCTTCTTTGTGTGGACGGATGCAGGGTTAATGTGACATAAACTCGTAGTGTTGACCAGGCCAGAGAGAGCAGCAGGTTTCCCCTTTTGTTTCCTGCTTTCGTTTCCTTGACTAGTTTCTCCTCTGCACCAACTTGCTGTATTTGTTTGTGAGTCTGACTAGCTCAGTTGGTAAAGTATCAGACTTTTAATCTGAGGGTTCAAGTCCCTGGTCAGGTAATAAACTACTCATTATATCTTAAAAATCTGTCTTTCTGGAGTCTTCTTTGATGTTTTTTCTCTTCAGGATTTTGCCTTTTCTAAGAAGGGCCTTTGTGTGTGGGGGATTGAAGGGGCAACTTCCTGACAGCCCCTCTGTCCTTGCAGGCTGGAGGAATAAAGGCCTCTGGGCATATAGCATGTTCCTCCCCTGCACGCACACACACAAAATATCCCTATGGAATTAGAATCACCTGCTGCCTTCCCCTGTTCTGCTGGATCCCCAAATGAGGATACTCTTCAGCCTAAACCCATGTCCCCTCTTTGCCCAGTGCCACTCAGTCCCAACCCTCAGTCCCTCCTATGCTCACTGCTCCTCACTCCCAACCAGAGCCTGCTCCTCTTCACCCTTCTCCTCTGTCCCAACCCACAACCCCCTCCTATTCCCAGTGCCCCTCAATCTCAACCCACAGCTCCTTCCTTCCCCCCAGCAGCAGGTGCTTCAGACCCCCTCAGGAAGATTTTCTTGCAAGGTTTCGTGTATGAGTCTTCATGTGGATTTTACAGTATGTTGGGAACATGTTGGGTTGCTTGCCAAAATGATCACTTTTGGCTGGTGTTGGATTCCCAGTCTCCTTGTTATTGGGACAGGAGAAATAAAGGGTTGTTGTCCTTGTTGTGTGAATCGAGGGCAGCAGAACTGTGCTTGGCAGACCCAGATGGAGGGACTCACCCTCAATTCAATAGCACTTGCTAGGCAGGGGACATTGGTTCCAAAGCCAAGTGGGCTGGGGCCTGAGTCCTCATGCTAAAATTTATGTGTTAGACCAACTTTAGGACAGGGTGGCTGTGGAGGGGTGAGTGAGTCCCTAGACAACATAGTGAGTACGGTGCCTTCTTATTTTCCCCCTTTTCCACCCAGGATGGCAGATGAACTCTACAGAGGCACCTCTGGGCTTGCACTGACTAAGGACAACAGCTGTGAGTGGGGTGCAGAGAGGAGATGGCTCATGTTAAATGACTTTTGGTTGCTGGACTTACGAACCTTAGGGAGAAGGACACTGCCCAGCTTATTTGTGGGTGGGTCTTTTCCTCATAGTTTAGGTTTATGTGTTGGGGCTGCTGACATGACTTCTGCTAACCCTGGGCTTGCATTGCAATGTAGACGTACCCTGAGAGTGCAGCTATACTGAGATAAAATCCCTGTGGCCTGGCTGGCCTGGATGATCTGATTTGGGCTCCTGGGGCTCAGGTTGTGAGGCTAAAAACTGCAGTGTAGACATTTGGGCTCAGACTGGAGCCCAGGCTCGGAGACCCTCACCCCTTGTGGAGTCTCAGAGGCTGGGCTCAAGCCCAAGTGTCTACACTGTAATTTTATTACCCTGTCGCACAAGCCCCACAAGCCTGAATCAGCTGACCCAGGGTTTGAGAATAGTGACTTGGGTGTGCTAATGGCAGTGTAGACATATGCTAGGCTATGTCTACACTGCAATGAAACATCCAGGGCTGCCCCATGCCAGCTCCGGCTCCTGGGGCTTGGGCCGTGGGGTGGTAAATTTGCAGTGTAGACATCTCAGCTCAGGCTCAATACCAGGGTCTGGGACCCCACAAGGTTGGGAGGGAGTTTAGCAAGCAAAAAAGGTAAAATGGCAGTGGAGTATTACCGTGGACTCAGTGGCATTTCTCCATTGGTCTGTCTGCTTTGGGGCAGGGACAATAACACGTCCTGCTGCTTTTGTTGTTTCAAAGGGCGGTTTAGGATTTTCATTCTCAGACACTGGGCACAAAGCAGGACTCAACCCTCAATGCAAATTAAATGAGCTGCCCACAGATTCTGGCAGCCACAATGAGCATTTGGTGCGAGAGCTCAGACCTGCCCCTGTCTCAGAGGGAGGGGGTCAGCTGCGAGGGGACTGGACCACTGTCCCATCAGCTCTTATCTCCCAAACTTTCAATAACTCTATTATCAGTGGCTCTGAGCATAATTTAAACCATAAGAAAAACCACACTGGGCTAGGCTGAAGGCCCATCTAGCTCTGAATCTTGTCTTCTGACAGTAGCCAATACCATGTACCCCAAAAGCCACTCCCCTAGGGACCTGAACCTAGGATCTCCTGCTTACAAGGCAAGTGCTTTAGCGAGCTAAGCCATGGTGCTTACATCTGGTTAAAATACAGTGTCTGACCACACCTGACTCCCTGCCATCTCCACCAGGACCTGACAAACTTTGCTTGTGTTTGGATTCTGCAAAGCGGAGGAGCAGATGAGGTTTTCCTTCAAGCTCTGTGTGTGTGTGTGTGTGTGTGTTGTGTGTGTGTGTGTGTGTGTGTGTGTAAATCTTTGGCCAGGTCTGCACTACAAAATTATTTCAGCAGAATTATATTGCTCAGGTCTGTGAAAAACTCACAACTCCCCTTCGGTCGGCAGCTCGTGGCTGGTGTACACACTGCAATGCCACATCTGGTGACAAAACTGCCCTGTTTTGGTGACAAAATAAAAACACTTCGATGAGAGGCCTAGAGCTTTTTGCAGCAAACTTAAAGGGACAGAGTGCCAGTGTAGATGCTGCCGTTCATTATATAACCATAACTGGCCTCCTCCAGTATCCCATAATGCCTGCCGTGAACTCGCCTGCCCTGCATTCTGCTACAGAGCCATGGGACCCTCCCCTTTCATAGCTCCAGGAAGTTCTGACAGCTAAGCCTGCTGCTCTGCTCTGGCAGCCAGGAGCAAATCTCTGCCGTGGATGCTGCTCTCTCCCGCCCTGCAAACACAGAGCAGGTGGCAGGAGCTTCCTTACAGTGGGGGCGGCGGGGCATTGGCATCTGAACTGTGACAACCCCATGATACCCCTTCCTTCGAGGAGGCTCTTACCTTCTAAACAGGGACGGCTGTTTTCTAGTAAAATCACTACAAGGGAAGGAGAAAACTCAAAAGAGGTTCCTCCTGGCGCTCACGTCCGTGAACCCAAATACTCTCTCAGTCCTCAAAGAGAGACCTGGAGAAGGAGACTTGCTGAAGCAAAGCCCCAAGGGTCTCTGAGGTTTCCCTGGCCCCTCACCCCTGTCCTGCCTGGCTGATGTCAGCATCTCTCTGTGAGGTCACCACCTCCCCACCACCTTGGACCAATAGTCTGAGGTCCTGCAAAAGGCCTTTGTGATGTCACTGTCACACCCCTCCCTTGCTGTGCCAATGTCCTGCCCCTGGCCTGGACCTTTGGAGGTTTGAGCTACTCCCTGTGGATCACCCCACTCAAGGAGTGTTCGTTCTAGGCAGCAAGCCAGCTAGACAGGAAAACATCAGACGCTGCTCCCAGTGCTACACTCTGTTTTTCAGAAATCAGTCAACTTTATGGCCGGAAGAGACCATTAGAGCATCTAATCTGACCCCCTGCATATCACAGGCCTCCTGTATGACACAAGAGCTACTTTGGGGGCAAAAACATTCAAGAAAGGCATCTAGTCTTCATTAAATGACATCAGGAGATGGCGAATCCACCCCTTTCCTTGGTAGCTTGTTCCTGTGGTGAATCATCCTCACTGCTGAATTTTTGTGCCCTATTTGTAATATGAATTTCTCTTTTCACTTTTCGGCCATTGGGTCTTGTTATGCCTTTCTCTGCTCGATTAAAGAGCCCTTTAATACCCAGTCTTTTCTCTCCCTGAAGGCACTTCAACACTTCAGTGAAGTCACCTTTCAATCTTCTTTTGATAAGCTAAACAGGTCGAGCTCTTTCACTACTCACTAGAAGGCATTTTTCTCCAGCCCTCAGAACATTTGGTGGCTCTTTGCTGCCCCAGCAGAGCAGTTTGCAGGGACCACTGGAGTGGTTCATGGAATGGCTGGTGGAGTGGAGCGGCTCAGACTCCCTGCTTGCAAGAGGGGAAGTATTGCCTCCTAGAGGCACCCAGGGGGGTGATGTGTAATTGTCCCAGGTCACTGGGTGGGGGCTCGAGCCAGTTTTGTATTGTTTTATTGAAGCAGAACCCCTAGATACTGAACCCAGCCCTTGTTTCTGCCAACTCAGAGGGGCAGAAGAGTTACAGGAATTTATCACACAACCCTCCCTGTTCCCATGGGGAGAATCTAGGGAAGGGGGAGTCATTCCTCACCTGTGCTCCCAGAAGAACTGCTAGGACTCCTTCCTGCCAGCTACTCACTCCTGGATTCACCCTCAGCTCCTGGGATCTTTCTGCTCCAAAGGCTCCAGAGGCCTGGGGTTGGGAGGGCGTCACTGCACAGTCTGAAACACAAGGGAGGATTCTGGAATTGAAGGAAGGAGCAAAAAATGGAGAGGAAAGAAACAGAGAGAAAACGCCTCATCTCTCTCCCCTCCCCGTCCCAGCAAGAAATGTTACCAAGGATCAGCGTTAGGGGAAATGGTGCCCTGGGTAAAACTTAGACTTTGGCACTTCCCCATCGCCCCTAGACGATCCCCCTCTCCCTTTACCCCCTAGCTCCGGCACTCCCAACCCTTGTGCCTCCTTCACCCCAACTCCTGCCCCCTCCTGTGCCCTAACCCCTACACTGTGTCCCCTTTGCCCTTAACTCCCATACTCCCCTCTTGTGCCACCAACCACTGCCCCCTCCTGAACCCCCTTGACACCTGACCCCTGCACCCCCTCCTGTGCCACCAGCCACTGCTCCTCTCCTGCACCCCCTTCACCCTAATCCTACACCCCCCTCCTGTGCCACCAGCCACTGCCCCTCTCCTGCACCTCCTTCACCCCTAACCCCTGCACCCCTTCCTGTGCCACCAGCCACTGCCCCCTCCTGCACCCCCTTCACCCCTAACCCCTGCGCATCAACCCCTGCCCCTCTCCTGCACCCCTTTCACCCCTAACCCCTGCACCCCCTCCTGTGCCACCAGCCACTGCCATCTCCTGCACCCCCTTCACCTCTAACCCCTCCACCCCCTCCTGTGCCACCAGCCACTGCCCCTCGCCTGCACCCCCTTCACCCCTAACCCCTGCACCCCCTCCTGTGCCACCAGCCACTGCCCCTCTCCTGAACCCCCTTCACCCCTAACCTCTGCACCCCCTCCTGTGCCACCAGCCACTGACCCTCTCCTGCACCCCCTTCACCCCTAACCCCTGCGCCCCAACCCCTGCACCTCTTCTGCACCCCCTTCACCCTAATCCCTTCACCCCCTCCTGTGCCACCAGCCACTGACCCTCTCCTGCACCCCCTTCACCCCAACCCCTTCCCCCGCTCTTTTGTCCCCAACCCCTGCGCCCACTCCTGCACCCACGTGCGGACAGTGATCTGTGTGCATGGAGCAGCTAGCATTGCTCCTCCCTGGGATGCTGCTCCTCTGGGTACCCCTAGGGGCTGTGGGGGTGGGGAGATGAGAAGTGACGTCATCCGAGCTCCCTGCATCCAGGTCACTTTCCTCAGCTGGGCTGCATAAGGGGAGGGCAGAGAACAGCAGCTTCTGATGCTCCCCTCACAGCACAGCCCAAGTGGGAAAAGTGACCAGGACGCATGGAGCACATAGTGTTGCTCCTCACTCCCCCCAACCCTCTATGGGCCCATGGAGGAGCATTGGGGCAGGGGAGAGCAGTGAGCACCTTTGCACTGCCACACGGTGCCCTTTGACCCCCTGGAGCCTTGGGTGGCTGCTGGGGGCCCCACCCCTAGTGCCGTCCAGGCTCCCCAGCACAAGCAGCAGAAAACACAGGGAGACTGGCCCCACGCTGAGCAGCGGTAGCCTGGGCGGCACGTAATGGAGGTCGGGGGGGCTCAGTCTCCCCAAACCTTGCATCACCAAGGGGACAGTGGGGCCCATGACTGGGACCCCGGCCAAATTAGGCCACCCTGCAAAAGTCTCCCCTATGTCAGCCCCAGGGCTGGAGGAGCTCCCACTCCCTGCTACGGCCCAGGGGCTGCAGCAGGGGTACGGAGCTTCTCTGGTCTCAGGGCCGCAGCGGGGCAGGGGTAAAGGAGTGATAGGGTGGGGCTGGTGGGGGAAGGGGTGGAACAGAGGTGATAGTGGATGGGGCTATGGGTGGAAGGGGGCAGAGCCACAGACAGAAGGGGTTGCATGGTTCTGGTGCTGGGGCCCCCATACTTGTTCTCCCTTTCCCTGGGCTTTGGCATCACTAGCCCCTGCTTAGCGAGTAGGGTTCAGTGGTCCCCATAATGTGGGGTATGACTCCTAGGGAGACACAAAGGAACATTCATGGGGGCACCTCAGGGCCTGAGTCAGCCCCCATGGAGGGCAGGGAGGAAGCACCACTCAGCCCCACTCTGTCCCAGCTCTTCCCCAACCCCACCCTCAGTCTGGGCCTCTGGCTCCCAGCCCAGCGATGACCCCCTTGCCCCTGTCCGCACCCCTCTCCCCAGCAAGCAACAGCCCCACTCCCAGCCCTGCTTCTCGACCGTGGCTTCCGAGGGGCCACAGCCATGGCTAAGAGGGCACAATGTGAAATATTTGGGGACCACTGTTTTAGCGTGATGTCCTCAATCCTTCTCTGCAGTCCAATAAAAGCTATTCCTCACCCATCTACCCCTCCATCAGGATGGACTAGGTCTGTTCTGCTGCCCTTCACTCATACAGGAAGGAGAATAACATTTTATTCCACTCAATGCTAAAGTGATTTGTAACCCAAGACCATCCCAAACTGGTCATTTTGGGGAAGCGGCCCCATCATGCTGCATAGCTAGGCAGAGTAGGTGTGTCTATGCAAACACGGTCTGTTCCTGAAGTCTTTCCCTAGCTCCTCACTAGATGTGAGGGGGGAGGTCATTCAGACCCTGCTTACGCTTAGTATTTAAAAAGTCCTTCGTGTCCCTATCTCTGTCGGCCTTAGATTTCTCCTCCTGTCCCTTTTGTTGCAGTTCAGATGAGGTGGCCCAGTGGTTAAGGTGATGGACTGCTAATCCATTGTGCTCTGCATGCATGGGTTCAAATCCCATCCTCACTGGATGCATTTAGTCTTGACTCTTCCTT
This sequence comes from Gopherus flavomarginatus, assembly GCF_025201925.1. Taxonomy (NCBI): domain Eukaryota; kingdom Metazoa; phylum Chordata; order Testudines; family Testudinidae; genus Gopherus; species Gopherus flavomarginatus. The sequence goes on from NW_026115106.1 coordinate 912,148, forward strand.
TATAGACAACCATCTCCCCACTTGGTACAATAACAGACACAACAATGTTGCTTCTTGCAAACAAAAACCTTCTCAGAAACTCCAACACCGCCCCCCCCGGCTTTAAATAAAATGTCTAAATCCCAGGTTTCTAAAAAATGTCTCTAGTTCTGTATTTCGTAGTTTTTATCTTAAAAGCTAATGTTTCCTCAAGCTGAATAAGGCAACGCTTCAAAGGAAAATGTTAGAAATGGTAGGGGAGAAATAGGAAAGGAAAAAGCCCCTTTTCTCAGGAGATACAAACTCGACTCCCTCCTGTCTCTATCACCAGTGGATTTTGCCTCCCTCCTTCTGAGGTGTAAATAAAATAAAGAGGAGACAAGGTGGTTTGGCACAAACAAAGGTAAGTGTAGTCAGGGTAAAGGTACAGAAAGCTGGGGGAACAGGGGAAAATGCGAACTTAATGAATACAATGAAACAGTGACTGGGTTTGGGAGCTTAACGCTCAGGCCCATAAATCCTCTCTTGGAAACTAGAAAACACTAAACAATGCCCCAACACAGAAACCTTTCCCCACTGTTCAGGTGCAGTGGATCCCAGGTGCCGGCGCGACGCCCAGGACCTTCCACTCTCCCGTTGATTTAGAACCGTTGAGGAGGAGCACTGGGGAGTCCAGACGACGGTTGGGTTTCGTTGCTGGCACGGAGGCCCTCTGGGATGCTGGACACCAGGAATGCAGGACGGCAGGAATGGGGGTGACAGGCCTCCTGTTCCTCAGTCTCACGGTGGGACCGAGGGGGTTCTTCACTCTCCAGCTTGGGAGCACTGTGAAGACACGACCGTGGATGGGGGACTCAGAGATTCCCTCCTTCCTCATCACTGCACAACTGTTATCTTTTGTCTGAGCCAGGCAGAGTTTATCTTCATCACGTTCTATCCAGCCACTTCTCAAAGTGTCATGTGATGAAGCATTCTCCGTTGTCTGTGCTTGGAGATGATGCTTTGACTTCTTTAATCCTCTATCAGAGTCGCTATGAGTGGAGATGAAAGTGTCAAAGACCTGGGAGAGGAATTCAAATGGATCCCAAACACAGTGCAATCATTGGGAGTTTAAATCCCAGGTTCCATCTATTGGCAAAGCCACTTCTAACAAGGTAGCTGTTTTGTCCCCCATTATGGCACAAGTTTGAAATATGGGCAGCATAGAGCCAATATTCATAACATCAACTACAAAAATGATACACATCTAGAGATAGCATCATTATAATCAGCCAATCAGAACCTCTCCATAGACCCCTTACAAAACAACCTTTCTACAATATTGACTGCAAATATAGAACAGTGGTCGCAACGGTGATCTATACAGTTACAGATTATGTCAATAACGTCACAGGAGGTGACATGGCATCAGTGAGACTGATATTGGAATAGCTTTCAGTTTTGGTGTCCTCATTTGAAAAAGATGTTGTGAAATTGGAGCTAGGGCAGCAAAGAGCTACTAAATGTTCTGAGGGCTGGAGAAAAATACCTTCTAGTGAGCTATTGAAAGAGCTCAACCTGTTTAGCTTATGAAAAGAAGATTGAAAGGTGACTTCTCTGAAGTGTTGAAGTGCCTTAATGGAGAGAAAAGATTGGTTATTAAAGGGCTCTTGAATCTTGCAGAGAAAGGTATAACAAGACCCAATGATTGGAAGGTGAAAAGAGACAAATTCCTATTACAACTAAGGCACAAATAGTCAACAGCGAGGATGATTCACCACAGGAACAAGCTACCAAGGAAAGGGGTGGATTCTTCATCTCCTGATGTCATTTAATGAAGACTAGATGCCTTTCTTGAATGTGTTTGCCCCCAAAGTAGCTCTTGTGTCATACAGGAGGCCTGTGACATTCAGGGGGTCAGATTAGATGATCTAATGGTCTCTTCTGGCCAGAAAGTCGACTAATTTCTGAAAAACTGAGTGTAGCACTGGGAGCAGCGTCTGATGTTTTCCTGTCTAGCCGGCTTGCTGACTAGAATGAACGCTCCTTGAGTGGGGTGATCCACAGGGAGTAGCTCAAACCTCCAAAGGTCCAGGCCAGGGGCAGGACATTGGCACAGCAAAGGAGGGATGTGGCAGTGACATCAAAAAGGCCTTTTGCAGGACCTAAGACTTATTGGTCCAAGGTGGTGGGGAGGTGGTGACCTCACAAAGAGATGCTGACATCAACAAGGCAGGACAGGCTGAGCTGCTCACGTGAATGGTTGCCTCGTGGCCGGGGGGGACCATCACATTCTGTTTATGTATTGGACAGTCATATAAAATCCAGTCCAACAGTCCCCCTTTTCCACTAGTTATTTAATAGCAACATCAAATCCCCTCCGATCTTGGTGGTTTTCTCTCATGTTATCAAATGTCGTTTGTGACAGGGTTCTCTCTGCGTGTCTCAAAGATTGATATAAAATACCCCAAACATATGCCCCACTTCTCTCTAGTTGTTTTATTTCTAATTGAATATGATGGGTTGTTTCCCATTGTGCTGAGATGCAGCCGCCTCTGGGATGGATCCATGGTGGCCATTATTTGCTAGTGACAGCCCGTGGATCTTTCTTGCCCTCCAGGCCTTCCATTCTCCTGTTAAAGAAGCACTCCCCAGGCTCCCTCTGCCTGTGTGACTGGCCAGCAGGAGGTGGTGTTAACTTTCTAGCCACTTCTCACACTCTGTGAGGTAACACTTGCAGGGGCAGGGAAGGTGTCTGTGTGGGGAGATTGCAGCTGAAGGGGCATTGTGGTAGGGGGAGGCCTCTGGGTGGCTGGGCAGGGGGTACCCTAGTCAGGTTGGTGGGTTGTGGAGGTTTGGGGTTTTCGGGGGTGGTGGTTCTGATGTGCCCATCCCTGAGGCTATGGGTCCTGGAGGTGGGTATCGCTGGGGGCCTGGTGGCTGCAGAACAGTGGGGGTGGGTGTCTCTTGGGGAGGCGGGACAGAGGGTTAGAGGGAGCCTGGTTCTGTGCCAGGGGCTCTGTCTGTGCTTCCCCCGCTGGTTCCTGGTTTTGTTGCCATGCCCAGTGCACAGAGCTGGGGGAGGGGATCCCTGGCACTAGGTGAGGGCATGCCAGGGAAGCAGAGTGATGGGTCGCACTGTAAAGCATCAGGGGGTCACACTGGGCAGAGGAGGGGGTCCCAGGCAAATGTCAGGGTAGATCGTTCTGGAGGGTGGGGAAGTTCCTAGGCAGGCAGTGAGGGACTGAGTTCCCAGTGGGGGGGGGTGGGTCCCTTGAGGGGGTCCCTGGCTGCTGGGGGCTCTTGGTGGGGGGAACCCTTTGGGATTCCCAACCTGGCAATCATGGTGTGGTGGGGGTTCTCTGGCCGTGGGGCTTTGAGGGGTATCTGGGGTCCCTGGCCAGGGACTCTGGGGGCTGCGTCCCAGGGAATATCTGATGGGATCCTGGCTGGGGGGTGTCTGGGGCCCCTGGCTGGGGGGTCTGGGCTCTGGGTACTAGGGGGTGTCTGGGGGCTGCTGCTAACCATGATCCTTCTCTCTGGTCAACTTGTACCAGAGTCCTGGCTCCTAGTCACCAGGTCACCAAGTCCATTCCCCAGTCACGTGCCCTGTCACTGTGATAACTTTCTGTCCACTTAGCAAACACTGTTAGTGTGAATTCACAGAATTTACTTTTCTCCTCTTTTGAAAACTGCAGGAACTTTCGGTTCCGTTTGGAAAATTTTTGCCCCCAGTCCTTGTCCTAGATCTGCGGGGGTGAGGGAGGTGGGAAGGGAGTCAGCACTGCCACACGATGGTCTTTTCCACAGCGTTCTGAACTCATTCTTTCTGAAATCCGGTGTCATTGAGACCGTTGTTAATCCAGAGTCACTGTATGGAAAGACAAGGAGTGATTCCAGATGGACAGTGGGTCAAATGAGATCAGCCATTCTCCCTGTGAGGAGGGGCTCCCATTAGCTGCTCTCCCCAGAGAGCTAAAGGAGGGAAGCTGCTCATACACTCCGTCCCTCTCTGCTCAGGATATTGGGGTTCAGCTTCCTGGGTCAGATGCTGCAGCCTCCATTGTGATCTGGGAGACCAGGCTTGGCAGCTGCTGCTCCCCCAGTGGGGCTCTGTGCTGGGAAGTGACCTTAATTAAAGCTTCTTCTCTGCCCGGCCCAGGGGATGACTTTCTGCAGCTGGTCCTAGCCCCCTAGGGCAGTCCTGGGCCCTGTTACTACTAAATTCTGAGCCAGAGTCTCCAGGTAACTGAAAGACCTCAGGGAATGTCCTAGGGTCTGGCAAGAAAGTGACTCTGCACAAACAACACCACCTCATTTCTCCTCCCGTTAGCGGTTGCCAGGAGGAAATCCAGCCATGGGAGAGCAAAGCCCCCAGGAATGGGACTGTCCCAGCCAGAGGGGCAGGGAGAGAGGACAGGGGAAGGAGAGACTGAAAGGGGCAGTGGGAGAAATGAAGGTGGGGGAGAGATTTCCAGCTCTCTAGTCCACCCAGACACATGTATTGCTGCATCCTGGGGCAGAACCACTTTCCAGTGAACAAAACAAGGATCAGACAGAGCAAAAGCCAGTTCCTGACTCCATATTTCCCCTGCTGGGGTGTGGCTGCCGTGGGGTCAGTGTCTGAGGGAATCCCCCACAGTGACTCCTTTGGTTCTGCTCTTTTCTAGCCTTTTGTTCAGAGAAGGGGTGAGGGGAGAGAGAAGGGAGGTTAAAAATGTGTCTGTGGACTTAGCCTGGCAGGAGGGGCCAGGTCTAAATTGTAATAAACAGATTGAGCATTTCCCAGCATGACAGAATCTAGGGTGTCTGTCTGCAGGGAAAGGGCCTGGGGGAATTGTGATGTGAAATTAACTAAAACCGGTTCTGAAACGCCCACAACTGCCCTTCTCCCCCAGACAGGCTGCAGAATGTTTTGCTCCAGCTCATCCCAGCCTGGCGTGGGACAGGGAAGAGAAATGGCTGCAGTGGAGTCAGTCCAGGTAGAGATTATCGGGGGGTTGCTGGTGGGTTCCTGCTGGAGGAAAGGGAGAGCAAATACACCAGAGGTGGGAAGGTTTGCAGAGTCTGGTTTGGAGGTTGGAGCGGGGCCGGAAATTCACAGCGTGGGGAAAGGAGGAGGCCAGGGTGTGGCAGACCTGCTGGGAGTTATTTACTAAGTGGCCTAGATTCTAGGAACAGACCCAGGAGGTTTGGAGGTGGAAATGCCCTAATTTGTGAAGAGAGAAAATAACCCACCTACATGGAGCTAGTCAAACTGACCAGACTCCTAGTGCTGGAGCCTGACCTCATTAACCATCAGCTGCTGTGAGATATAAAGGGGACACCCATGAGTCAGGCTTATTGGAGCTGCCTCTCCCTTCATATCCCACTCCTCACAATGAGGAGGGTGTTGGGCATCCTACCAGCGAGCTCTCCCTGGACCCTGCTAGGGGCTCCATCTCCTGTATCAGTCAGTGGCTAGTAGGGGGGGTGATGGATATGCTGGGAGAGATAAGGGGCTCTCTCTTCATCCCCTCACCATGGCATTTGCTGGATACTCTGAGCCAGGTCGAGGTGGGACTCTCCTGACTATGATCCACCCAGAGCTTCTATTTGATTCACTCTTCTCTGCCACAAATAGTGGGGCTGTGAGTGGGGCAGCAAGTCCTTAGTGTTGGACTCTTACTCTTTCAGGGGCTGGTGACCTTCAAGGAGATGGCTATGTATTTCACCAGGGAAGAGTGGGCTCTGCTGGACCCCACTCAGAGAGCCCTCTACTGGGATGTCATGCAGGAGAACTATGAGACTGTGACCTCGCTGGGTAAGGGTTCCTGTCCCTTCTGTTCTTGGAAGGGGAAATGAAGAGTGAAGGTTCACGCCACCCCCACAATGCCATCTGTACCCTGTCCTGTTTCAGCATCACCCCAATAGGCCAGTGACACACATAATACCAGAGACCCTCCTCTGCTGCAGAACACTTTGGGAACAGAGCACAGGAGCCGTATTGCACAGTGTCAAATATCTCCTGTTTGCTCAAGTGAAACTGGGGGTTAGGTCTGGCATAACTGTCCCATACCCCTAATCATTTTTGTTGCCCTTTTCTGAACCTTTTCCAATTCCAATATTTCTATTTTTGAGATGGGGTGACATGTGCATGCAGTATTCAAGATGTGGGTGTATCATGGATTTATTTGCTGTTTTTACAAATATGATCTATGAGATATTCTGTCATATCTATCACTTTCTTAATTATTTCCTACATTGTTCACTTTTTTTCACTGCTGCTGCACATTGAGTGGATGTTTTCAGAGAACTATCCACAGTGACTCCAAGATCACTCTCTTGAGTGGAAACAACTAATTTAGACCCCATCATTTTGTATGTATAGTTGGGATTGTGTTTTCCAATGGGCTGCACTATGTGCTATCCTGTCATCTAGTACTGCTAAGATCCTGGATTCAGTAATATCCCTGCCCTTCCTGTTCCCTTTCTCCACCGAACCCCGCCAGCCCATGCTTCTTGTTCCCAGCTTCCCCAGGATTCTCGCACTGTCTCTGAACCTCTCTGTCAGCAAGAAGCAGTGCCAGGGACACTTGCCCTCTGTCTGGAGTCTTCGATTTCTGGGACATGGATTTACTTTCTCTGTGTTGTAAGAGGCTCTGTCATAATGAGTGTCTGTGATGTTACCCAGAGTACAATCTGGACTGTTAAATAGCTGTACCTCAGTCCTCCAGCATGGGGTGCCTTTTCCACTGTTTTCCCGCGAGAACAGCCCCTCTTGGCCAATTAACACACAGTCTCCAGCATGTAACTCACTCCCAGCTACACAGTATTGAGTGCTGCTAGACAGCCACTCATGAATTACACCTCAGGAGAAAACCAGCAAGTTCTCAAGTGCCCAACTTTCCCCCAGAAATGTGCATCTTGCACTGTCCAGCACGCTACTGAACGACCCAAGCTCATATGAAGTCTGTCATTTCATCAGCGGAAAATGACATGCACCAGCTTGTTATCCCAAACAGAGTTTCCAACACACTTCAATCCACACATACTGGTTAGATGAACAATAAACCAAGCTTGTTAACTACCAAAAACTAAAACTAGGCCCAGTCCATGAAAGGGGCACTCCCAGGAGAGACTGTACAAAGGCTGGAACATGAAACACCTTTGTAAACCTGAGACAGCTGCCTTGGGGACAATGACAGGGAGAATCCCCCAAAGTGACTCCTTTGTTTCTGCTCTTCTCTGGCCTCCGATTGTTCCTTCCAACGTGGAGTACTTTGCACTTGTCTCTACTGAATTTGATCCTATTTACTTCAGATCATTTCTCCCGTTTGTCCAGATCATTTTGAATTTTAATCCAATCCTCCAAAGCACTTACAACCCCTCCCAGCTTGGTGTTGTCCGCAAACTTGATACGTGTAAGAGAGAGACTGTTACTGGGAGGGTTTCCCCATGTGTCAGAGGGTTACACCCTGGTGGGAGGGGGCTAGGCCTGTACTGGAATAAGGTCACTCTGTGCTTCACAGTGTGCTAGAACCTAGAATGTGCATTAGCAGGGGAAAAGCTGGGGGGAATCGGCTTGTGGAATGGACAAAAGCCTAGTCTGAATTCTCACACCTTGCCCTTTTCACCCCGGCAGGCCAGAGAATAACATCCATGTTTCGCTGCAGATCATCTCGTCCTCCCAGGGGCAAGGAAATGGCTGCAATGGAGCTGGCTCAGGTAAGAGATTATCAGGGTGGCGGGCTCTGCTTGGAGGTTGAGGAGCAGTAAATGCATAAGAGGGTGGGAATTGCTAGAGGTGGTGGGAAGCAGGAAATATCTCGGGTGGAGAAAGGGAGGGGACAGCATGTGACAAACCTGCTGAGACTTGTGTAGTGTAGGGCGTGATGGGTTGTCACCCCCAGGAGGCAGTTTGTGGAGCTTCTGGGAACTGCTGTGTCCTCTAACCCTCACGCTGGGCTGGCCCTTCTCACACTGCTTTGCTGGAGATTTCGCCAGCCTCTCCAGGGCCTGTTATCACCCAACACAACAGCAGGTGGCGCCATGCAGCCAACTAAGCTACCTGAGTGCGTTACCTAAGCCACTCAAGGACAGATAGAAGACAAGAGCCAATTTCCCACTCCCCAACCTTGCACACTTGCTGTAGTATAAATCCAGAATGATACCATCTTATAGTGCACAGGGATCTCTATAATACAAGCTCATTAATGTAGTTCCCCTTCCCCTCGATATGGGACAGATGTGCACAACAAGCTGAGATTTTCCCCAGACACTTCACTCAAAATACGCTGGTTAAGATAAAGCATCAAACAAGTTTATTAACTGCAGAAAGATAGATTAAGTGATTATAAGTGATAACAAACAGATCAAAGCAGATTATTAAGCAAATAACCAAAACTCAGACTAAGCCTAACATACTAGATGGATAGAATTTGAATTAGCAATTTCTCACCCTGACTGATGGTACAAGCAGTCCCCCAAGTTTCCATACACAAGCTAGAAATCTCTTGATCCTGGGAGCAGCACTTCCCCCACATCCGTTTTTGTTTCTCAGGTGTTTCCAGAAGTTCTCTTGTGTGGAGAATGAGGCCAAGAGATGATGTCACACCCCACCTTATGTAGCTTTTCCATATGGTAGGAACCTTTTGTTCCAAACTCAGTTCCTAGTCCAGTTTGTGGAAAAATACAGGTACTAAAATGGAGTTTAGTGTCATGTGGTCTGGTCACAGGCCCTGCTGAGTCATAGTAGCCATGACTCATAGGCTGGCTGAAACATTCACAGGAAGGCTAAGCTCTTCCACAGTCCATTGTCTTTGTTGAGCCATCAGCACTGTCTGGCTTCTTCATTGTTGTACCTGAAAGGCTCATTGTGGGTGTTACCCAGAGTAAGCACATTTGAAATACAGATACAGAGTCAATATCCATAACTTCAGATACGAACATGATATGTGCACACAAATAGGATAATCATATTCAGCAAATCAGAACTTTTCCAGTGACACCACACATGATGCATCTTCTACAAAATAGATCATAATTATGTCCTAATCATATTATAATCATACCACTATGATGAATATGGGGGTGTAGTGTCAGATAGGTCCTAATTTCAAGGCACAGGAGTTGGGAATGGAACTTCCCCTCTTTGTGGAACAGGAAATAACCCTCCAGCCAGGGCTGGGACAACTTCCCAGACTCTCAGCGATGGAGCCTGAATCTACTGACATTTCATTAATTACCACCAACCCCAATCTTTGTGGCAACTGTAAACTTTATCAGTGATGATTTTGTACTCTCTTCTAAGTCATGGATAAGAATGTTAAATAGCACAGGGCCAAGAACCAATCCCTGCAGGAACCTGCTAGAAAGAAATCCACTCGATCATGGTTCCCCATTTACTATCAGAGTTTTTAATCTATTTAATGTATGCCGTGTTTATTTTGTATCATTCTAGTTTTTTTTAGTAAAAATATTGTGCTAATCAAGTCATGTCCCTTACGGAAGTTTAGGTATATTACATCAATACTATTAGCTGCAACCAAACTTTTGATCTCATCCAATAAGGATATCCCGTTAGTTTGATAGGCTCTATTTTCTCTAAACCTTTGTTAATGGGCACTACAATTCTGACCTTCTAACTTCTATTCTTTATGATTGACTTCCTCTTTCTTCCATATATTTTATTTGGAGAGTGCTTGGATTCCTACCAGGGAGCCACTATCAGGGTCCAGAGACAGCCCCATCTCCTATATTAAGCTCTAGGCTAGTAGCTATGTGATAAATGTGAAGACCCTGCTTCTGTCTGTCAGATGGGAGACACAAAGGTTCTCTCTTTCTACCCTCTGATGCCTCCTGGCTGCTGTAAGCAAGGTGGGGTGGGACTCTGTTAACATGTGCCTCCCGGAGCTTCCATTTCCCTGGTGCTGCTGTTCCGTGAATAGTGGGGTTGTGAGTGGGTCAGCAGGTACTGAGTATTGGACTCCTGCTCTTTCAGGGGCCGGTGACCTTCGAGGAGGTGGCTGTGTATTTCTCCAGGGAAGAGGGGACTCTGCTGGACCCCACTCAGAGAGCCCTCTACAGAGATGTCATGCAGGGGAACTATGAGACTGTGACCTCGCTGGGTAAGGATTCCTGTCCCTTCTGTTCTTGGAAGGGGAAATGAAGAGTGAAGGTTCATGCCACCCCCACAATGCCATCTGTACCCTGTCCTGTTTCAGCATCACCCCAATAGGCCAGTAACATACATACTACCAGAGACCCTCCTCTGCTGCAGAACACTTTGGGAACAGAGCACAGGAGCAGCATCACACAATGTCAAATATCTCCTCTTTACTCAAGTAAAACTGGGGTTAGGTCCAGCATAATGAACAGAAGCTTCCTACCCCCAGCCTTCTCTCAAACCCTGAGCCTTCTCTACCCAAACCAGAATGTGCTTGGGGTGTAACAAGCAGGCGGCTGGAGTCAGAGCTGCCAGTCCAGGGTTACTTATCATACAGACACTCAGTGCGTCCTTGAACGCTGGCTGGGAGTATCCAGACAGGGGAGCTCCAGCAGCAGAACACTGAATCTCACCCAGGATTACAGATGACACAACTCCTCGCTGATCTGGATTGCACCCCAGCATGTGAAAATGGCCTAGGTTGGTAGTGACATTTCTTGAGACATGGAGAGTCTTGCTCCCATATCACCAGGTGTAATAAAAATAACAGGAAAGGCCAAATATGGAAAACTGATTCTTCAGCTTGCTTTTGACCTGCATCATATTTTGCAGTATATTCCAAATAAGGAAATTAATGTGCAACGTATGTGTCATTGTTTGTGGTTTTAAGCTGTAAAAGGCTTGTGTGATTTTTAGCTCAGGAACAGTATTCCAATAGCTGTCGCCCCCTGCGTGCTTGTAACCAAGAAAAGAGCCTCAGGCTGAGCTGATTCAAATATTAATCCTGTGGTCGTTTTCCACAACAGCCTCAATAGGTCCCTGTGATGGAATGTAAGGCTACATCTAGACTACCCACCGTATCGGCGGGTTAAAATCGATTGCTCGGGGATCGATATATGGCGTCTCATCTAGACGCCATATATCGATCCCCGAGCGCGCTTATATCGATTCCGGAACAACACCAACCCCAACGGAGTTGCTGATTTGACAGGGGGAGCCGCGGACATCGATCCCGCGCGGTGAGGATGGGTGAGTAATCCGATCTTAGATATTCGACTTCAGTTACGTTATTCACGTAGCTGAATTTGCGTATCTAAGATCGATTTCCCCCCGTAGTGTAGACCAGCCCTTAATGTCTTCACACCTTCCCCCTGCAGGAGAATGGCTGTTTGACCAGCTGTTTGCCTTGCTGTCTCTGAGGAACTGGTCTGTGGGTGTTCCCCAGAACTGTAACTTTTTCAGTAATATCATACTGTAAAATCTCACAATTTTACATACAGTGTTACTACACATTTTAACAGGAGGATAATATTCAGTAGGTTATGCGTTTTCTAATGATACCTCACAAGCCATTTTCCACTAGCAGGGTCTTCTCTGTTCACAGAATTTCTGATAGTTTGATGTCTGCTGGCACTGGATATCACTATTTTGGCATCTCTCTCTCTGTCTCAGTGAGCACCCGCTGTGGTTGTTGAAAGTCTGTGATGGGATCTATGGGATGCAACTGAACAGTGGGACCCCTGAGCCCTTTGTCCCACCACCTGGGCTCCCTCTCACACATGTGATGCTGAGACAAGCTGTGAATCTCTGGCAGATATTGCACTTACACAGACATCCGTAGGTAGGGACACAGCCAACTGAATTACATGAATGCTTCTGCAGCCACTCATAACACTAATGATAGAAAGTCGCCCCCCCTACAGCTCTGCAGCCTTGCACCCCTGGATCATACCATCTTGCCTTAATCAGAAGCCTGATCAGTGTGAGTTTATTACACAGGGTCCACCCCTCCCTCACTGTGAATAGTACATGAACCAGCCTTGTAATGGAGCTGAGATTTCCCAAGAACTTCAAGCAAAATACACCAGTTTAAGTAGAGCATAAAACAGATTTATTAACTACAGAAAGATGGAGTTTTAAGGATTATAAGTGGTAGGAATAAAAGATCAAAGTAAATTACCATGGAAATTAAAGATAAATTCACAATCTAAACTTTACACCTTATTACACTAGGGCGTAGTTCAGTTATGCACACAGGAAGGCTTAATGCTCGAGCTGCTGCACATGCTGGGCAGGCTTAAGGTCGGGCTCCCCATGGCAGGAGAGAAGAAGACTCGGCCCCTGGAGGGGCAGGCTGGGGCTTCCTGGATCCCATTTGCTCACAGCCAGCGCCCTGCCCCCACTCCCAAGTCATCCATGGCGCCCCCAGGTCGGCCAGAATGGAGCAGCAGTTTTCACTGCACTACGTCCACTTATGGCTTACAGGCAACTCCCAGACTCACCACAGTCCACCATCTCGGCCAGAAAGGAGCCCACTCAGCCTCACCATTGCTGCTTTTCCTTCCCCCCAGAACCCCGCTTCTCCTGGGCTGCAAGTAGCCATCCCTGGGATGCCAACAGGCAGCCACAGGGGTCTGTCTCTCAGCAGCCAACCGCACCTCCATGGGTTCAGCCCTCAGAAGGGCAGGTGGGGGTTTCCTGGATCCCAGTTGCTCACAGCCAGCCCAGCCTCCACCTCTAAAACCATCAGTCATGCCCCCAGGTTGGCCATAAAGGAGCCGCCATTCTCCACTTGGACTCAGCTTTGCTTGTTTTCCTTTCACCCAGAACCTCCCTTCTTCTCCTGGGCTGCAAGTAGCCACTCCTGGGAAGCCAAGAGGCAGGCACAGGATTCTACCTCCCAGCAGCCAACCACACCTCCCCAGGCTTTGCAGAATGAAGGGTGGTGCTCTACTAACCCCACTTAGCCGCACAGCTTCTTCCCTGCCTTCCTCAGCTCAACTTTCCTCTATTGCCCCATTCCTGCCTCACTTCCTCCTTTGGCCAGTCACGCAAAGGAGCCCAGCAGGAAGTGAGAGCCTCTATAGGCCAACCTCCAAGAGCAGAGGTGGCCAAGCCACAAGCCTCCAAATGGTGACTGGCCTAACTACTCTAGGTTCTCCAGCCTGACACCAAGGTGCTTTCTCCACTGCTGTCAGCATCCTCTGTCATGCAGGGGTTGGAGTTATCCCAGGGACAGGCCAATAGGAGGAGTGCCCTTTCTGAATAACAAGGGGATCTGGGAAAAGGAAGCCAGCATGTTTCTGCCTGGTTTTGAACCAGGGACCTTTTGCGGGTTAGGCAAATGTGATAACCACTACACTACAGAAACTCCACCTACTGGGTTGTTGCTCACTCTGGCACAGACCGATGGACAAATCTAGAGAATGTGGTGGTAGCCCCTCGATAGGTCAGCTGGCAGGGCAGAGGACTGGAGCCAGCACTCAGGAAGTCGTCCTTACCTCGCCCGTGTGACTCCAGCTTGAGGGAGAGCTTCTTTTTCTTCTCCTTGCTGACAAAGAGCAAGAGAAGAATGAAAGGTCAGGTGGGCCAACTCGGTGCAGAAGCCCATGCTGTCTTTTCCTGCTGCATAGCCTGAAATGAGGGACTCGTGGCAGTTAAAGGAACTGCTGCACTCTCAGAAAACATCCCGCCCGTGCATAAAGGAGGATAGAAGAGCCTGTTAGTCTAGCACGCTCCCAACTGAACTGTTTCAGCAGCTGCTAGGTTTCTTTTTGGCCTGTTACTTTTCTGTCTGGGATGTTGTTGTCAGCTGTGGCACAGAAAAAGGACGTCATTGCGAGCTGCCCATGAAGATAAGATTAACTTTTGCCTTCCTTGCTCGGCTTTACTTGCTTCCTCACCCTATTCCTGCCTTAGTTCCTGTGTTACCTGAAGGCAACGGGGGCCCAGCAGTACGAAGAGGAAGTTAGACAGCTAGACCCTGGTGGCAAAAGTTCTACCACCGCTTGCCACCCCACTCTCTTCTCCCAGCTTCACATATTGACCGCCAGGGACTTGGTGCCCAGCAGCGCAACGGAAGGCAGTGGACAGAGCCACCCTCGCCTTGAAGCTCTGGCTCATTAAACCGTATCTTCAGTCGCTGATGGCCAATGAGAGACCAACAGCGCTTGCCATTTTAGCACTTGAAAATGCCATTGGTCAGTCACTGGATCTCTTTAATGCTGTTACATAACAAATGAAAATAGAATCTCAGTGTGACATTCTGTACCTTTGGGGGAGTGTGCTGTAACCCCCATATTCCTCATTTTCATATAATCGTGATCTTATATACAGAGCATGCCTTGTAAGGTATCAGGGGAAAGGATATGATCTGCTGAAAGTCATTTCTCTACCCATAGATGTTTACCATTCATGCATATGAAGTTATGAGAATTGTGCAGTGTGGTTATCACTATGCTGTAAGGTGGGGGAGTCAGCCAAATATTAGCTCCCCAGTGACAACAGCAAGGAAAGTAACCAACACCCGGACAGGGTGTCAAACAACCCATCAACAGCCATTGTTCAGCAAGGGAGCTACAGTGCAATCACTTACCTGCAAGAGGACACCCCAGGGGAATTGCTCAGACTTGCTTGGAGAGACGCAGTGATGCTCACCTGACTCTGAAGGGGGAGCAAAGCCAAGAGGGAAGAAAGGACATGATAAAAGCAGAGACATTTGCCATGCTTTGTCTCTCTCGTCCACCTACATCTACAGACACCCCCACACCAAGCAACTGAAGCGCTGACGAAAGGGGAGAGCCTGGCTGAAAAGCCACCAGCCGGCCTGTGGTGAGAAGCATCTAAGTTTGTAAGGGCATTGAAAGGGTTAAGATCAGCTTAGAGTGCATTTTGCTTTTATTTCACAAAAACAACGAGGAGTCCGGTGACACCTTAAGAACTAACAGATTTATTTGGACACAAGCATTCGTGGGTAAAAAGCCCTCTTCTTCAGATGCATGGAGTGAAAATTGCAGATAGAGGCATAAATATATATTGGAACATGATGTAAAGGGAGTTACCATACAAGGGGAGAACCAGTGTTGAAGGCTAATTCAGTCAGGGTGGATGTGGCTCTCTCCAAGTAATTGACAGGGAGGTGTCAATACCAAGAGAGGGAAAATTGCTTTTGTAGTGAGCCAGTCACCCCCAGTCCCTCTTCAAGCTCAAATTAATGGTGTTAAGTTTGCAGATCAGTTGTAACTCTGCAATTTCTCTTTGAAGTCTGTTTTTGAAGTTTTTTGAATGGCTTCTTTTAAATGGCTACTTTGAATGGCTACGTTTAATTGTGTTATTGAATATGAACATGTAAACGTGTTATGGAAGTCCCATGTGGTCTAGTGGTTAGGATTCTTGGCTTTCACCCAGACAGCCTGGGTTCAATTCCCCACACAGGAACAATGCAGAGCTTCTCCTTGGAGGGGAGACAGGAAACAAAAAGAATGGGAAGGGATCCTGCCAGCAGCAGAGCTGGATAGAGTTGGGAGCAGTACTGGATTTGACATGGTGCCATAGTGCTAGGCCCAAGCTCTGAAGGGACCTGTAACAGTAACTTCCTCCCCTCTGCAGAAAGGGAGCCTCAGAGCAGCCTGGATTCAGTAGGGGAGCTGAGACCCCATAGGGCCCTGGGAGCTGTAGTTCCTTGACCAGCTCCCTGCCTTGGAGCAGAGAAGGAACATTTCCCAGCATTCCCTTGGCTGCTATCAACAGGAAAGGGAGGGGGGAAGCTGTGAGACTCCATGCGCTGCAGCTTGCTGTGGCTGGGGGGCTGGCTGGCTGCTAGAAGGGGGTGCCACCTGTGAATAGGGAAGAGGTGTGACCAAGGAGTAGAAGGCTTTGGCCCAGGTAGCACCCTCAGAAGACTTCCCCAGACAGGCTTAGGGATGCTGGTGTGACCTCGCCTGGCAGCCCCCAAAGATGGAACTGGGTGGACTAACTGGACAGGGCCCCTCTCTATCTGAAGCTGGGCAAGGGAGGTATGTGGATCCCACCAGAAGGTAAAATGGTAAGTAAGGAAGGGGAGGCTCTACTGGACCTGGACAGCTTCAGATACAGGACAGGAGGATTTCCACTTCTGAGCCATGAAAATAGAAATTGACTTTTCCTTTCCAGATGTATCTAATATTCATAAAGGGAATCTAGCCCCTGCCTTCCAGATCTGAACACCTCAAAATCAGGAGTGCTCAAGCTCAATTTGGGCAGCTGTTACTTCATTTCTCCCAAATCAAATATGCTGATCCACTGTCATTTACTGTAGAAAAAGTAGGAGAAAATTGAGCAACAAACGTTGGGGTCTTCACAGTGCTAACGAGGGCTGGAATTGCTATTTTCAACAGCCATTACACTTTTTTTTTTAGTTTTGTTTGTTTAAAAGGAAGACAGTGATATTGCACTGGCAAATTCCCCATAGAAACAAAGAATGGAACAAAAGAATAATAAAGGCACCTCAACTTTCCTCATTTATGTAGGACGGTCTTATTAGATGGATCCAGACATCTTCCAATCACAGAAGCTGATAATTGTTCCACTTTACTGCAGTTCTGTAACCATGCAGGAACCTAGAGGAGGAAAGTGCCTAACTCCAGAGTCTGCAGCTGCCTAGGGCCAGTGCTGAGGATTTAGAGTCCCTAGTGCTGCCCTTGCAAGGTTCAAGCATGCTCAGCCTTGGCATTGCCTCCGCTCCTGCGGCTAGTAGCTGCAGCTGTCTAAGGCTGGCCTCTGGCAGTTGCCCCATGGCTGTAGCTAGAGAAACTACAAGTGGCTCTATGACTCCTGGGGCCATTAAGCTAGAGCACCTAAAGACACTGGAGTTAACCTCAAGGAACAGAGGTCACCAGTAGGAAAGGAATGTCGGGGGAGCAGGGAAGGCGGGAGCAGGTCAGGCTTGCAGAGGGAGCTTCCAGCTGGTTGGGAGCATGTCCAAAGTAGAAAGGAAACAAGTATGGGGAGAGGTGGTGGTGACCAGGTAGCAGACTAGCACGTAGATGGGAGCAGAGGGAGAGACGCTGGTGTCTTCAGATTCCCAAGGGCTAAGTCCTCACTTTGGGGAAATGGTGTTTGCAGGTGGCTTGCTCACATGGCAGGATGGGGGCTGAGGGAGGGATCTGTCAGAACTGATCAGGTGTCTGCTGGCTTTAGGACTTTGAGCTGAGACTAGGACCACATGCAGTGACTGGTGACATGGGGGGGTACTGGAGACATGGCTAGAGAAGGTCTGAATGAGGAAAGAGATAAATCTGTGGGGAGTTTCCTTGGTCACTATGAAAGTTCTGCTCACTGTGGACACTGGTAAACCCACATGGGTGTACAGCTCAATAAGAAAACCCGCGGGCTGAGGGAGCTGTGTATGGCAATGCATATAGTCATGGAGAGGTGTGTGATCAAAATGAAAAATGTCTCTGAGGTTCAGTACCGGGTATACGAAGGCACCAATGGCACTGCCCCACCAGGCCCACACTCGGAGCCCACAGTGACTATACTGGGGCCCACAAATATGTTTGGTGCCAGGGCCAACAAAAGGTTAATCCAGCCCTGACTGCCTGAGCACTATTTCAGCCTCACATTTTTGGGTGGAACTCCCACAGTGAGAGCTGCAGAGCACTCCCCCGCAACACACACGCACACACTCGTCCTGGTGTTGGGAGGGGAACAGGAGAAAGGACAAAAGAAGAGATGAAGAGAAAGGAGGGAGGGACAGGTGGATGGAGGAAAAGGTGAAACACAAAGGACAAACCCTAATGTCCCCATGATTCTAAGGGACAAAATCCCAGGTGCGGAATAAAATTCTGCCTCCTTAAGCTCATGTTTTCCATGCCTAGAATTCAACTCTCACCAGATGGATCAGACTGAACAGGTTTCACACCTCCAGGAGGCTCTTACCTTCTAAAGAGGGACGGCTGTTTTCTAGTAAAATCACTACAAGGGAAGGAGAAAACTGGAAAGAGGTTTCTCCTGGCGCTCACGTCCGTGAACCCGAATACTCTCTCAGTCCTCAGACAGAGACCTGGAGAAGGAGACTTGCTGAAGCAAAGCCACAGGGGTCTCTGAGGTTTCCCTAGCCCCTGGCCCCTGACTGATGTCAGGATCTCTCTGTGAGGTCACCACCTGCTCACCAATAGTCTTTGACCAATAGTGTGAGGTCCTGCAAAAGGCCTTTGTGATGTCACTGCCACACCCCGCCCTTGCTGTGCCAATGTCCTGCCCCGGCCAGGCACTTTGGAGCTTTGAGCTACTCCCTGTGGATCACCTCACTCAAGGAGCTTTTCTATAGAGCATCCTCAGATGTCTAAGCACACGAGTGCCATGGCAATGAACTGACACACATGGCACCAAGATGAGATCATTAGTAGACTAACCTATAGGAGAAGGACACCCCAGCATTAGTAGGGGAGAAATCCCTACTGAACATGCATTACACCTAGCAGCCCCTGCGTGGGGTCGGGCGGGGGCTGCGGAGGGGGGAGACCTGGGAAAGGGATGGATGGAAAATGTCTGTGCAGCCGGGACATGGCCGGGGGGCGAGGGGAGAAGAGCAGGTGACCCCTGAGGAGCGGGGAGAAAAAGGGAGGGCTGAGATCCCCTCGGAATTACCACTGCCCCCTCCGTGGAGACCCCCCTCCTCTCCTGTCCTGCCCCCTTTCTCCCTAGAGAGCAACAAGCAACATCCAGGCTGACACCCCCTTCCCTCAAACCCCTGAGAAGTTCCCTGTTCCCCTCCCCCCATTGTGCCCCATTTTCTCTCCCCTTTGCCAATGGCCAGTTCAGATCTCAGGTTTGGGGTGTTTCCCCCCATTTTCACCTGCAGTGATTTGTCCTTGTGTAGGTGGGAAATGGTTCCCCCGAGTGATTTCTGAACTGGGCAGAGGCTGGGGGGGGCCTGAGACAGGGACACCTCTGGGCTGGGCTGGGGGGGCCACTCTCTGCTGGCAACAGGGCGTGGGAAGGGCCAGGAAGGGGAGGGGGGAGCAAGTGTCCCCCATAGAGAGGGTCCAGCCCCAGGCTGCTACCAGTAGCACATTCCTATCCTGGCCGGGGGGGAGGGGCTTTCTCCAGCTGGGACCTGCCCCCTAGGCAGCCCCAGGCTCTGACCGCACCAGCCCCGCCTGGAGCCCCCAGTGAGTGAGAGACCCCGGAGGGGGAGGGGGAGGGAGCACTGGGCCCTGACAGGAAAGTGACTCTCTCCCCTCAGATCTTGGTGTTTTCCTCTCATGTTATCAAATATGCAGTTTGTGACACAATTTCTTTGCAAATCTCAAAGATTCAAATAAAATAACCTAAACATTTGCCCCACTTCTCTCTAGTTGTCTATTTCTAATTGAATATGCCCTGAGATTTTCCTGTCTCTAATTATAAAATAATAAGAAAATCTCAGATTTACACCTTTTCTCAGATTATTGAACACAAAATGTTTGCAAATGTTGCCCATTTCCTCTTTATTCATTTATCAAGTATTCATGTGAAACACTCAGATTTTACCTCCTATCAACAACTGATATAAAATCCCTCTGATTTTCCACTTTCCTCTCTATAATTTGCAAAATGGATCCAAAATCTCTGATTTCCACCCTTTGTCTTTCATTTCTGAACACTGATCTGAAAGCTCAGGTTTTCCCTCTGTGTCATTATCAAATGTCAATTAACAATCCTCTCAAGTTTTGTGCTGTTCCTTATGTTTCTAAATCCCAAAAACTTCTTCCTTCGGGGGAACCTGTTGCCCTGAGTCGCTCTCCATTCTGGATGTTGCAGGGGATTAAATTTCCCAGTGATTGTCTTTCCCCTCTCCTTTGAGGATCATTTGTTCCCTCTTTTAGCTCTGTTAGATATTTGCCAAAGAAAGAGACCAGCCTGATATTTAATACACATCAAAGCCAGAGGCCTCCCCCTGTTTGGGGATCAGTGGTTCGCAGCTGGTAGTGGGAGAGTTGGCTGGCCCCTTTTCTTTTCTCCAGCTGGCACAGGATGAGGGGGTCACTCTGAGTGCAGCATGTCTTGAGAAGTATCCCAAACCACAAGACAAATGGTCTCTGTGAAGGGTTGCTTCCCACAGTGCTAAGATGTAGCCACCTCTGGCAGGATCCATGGTTGCTACTATTTGCTAGTGACAGGCCACGGAAATTTCTTACCTATTTTGCCCCTCCATGCCAGGCCTGCACAACATATGGCCCACGGGCAACGTGCGGCCCGTGAAGTCTCACTGTGCGTCCCGCAGCCGGGAATCAAAGGGCTCTGGGCTGCCCGTAGCCGCGGGGAATCCAAACCCCTTTAAAGTTCAGCCGCGGCCGGGATTCAAAAGGTTCTGAGCTGCCCGCAGCCGCAGGGAGCCCAGAGCTCTTTAAATCTCAGCCGCGGCCAGGATTTATAGGGCTCTGGGCAGGCGGGCGGGGAGCTCAGAGCTCTTTAAATCCCAGCCACCAGGGCCGGCTTTAGGCCAATTTAACCAATTCCCTTGAATCGGCCTCGCTCCTAAGAGGACCCCGTACCCAAGCCCCAGTACCAGCAAAAGCCAGTGCGCTGTACCAGGGTGGCCCAATTTCCCCAGGGGGCAATTTAAAAGGCCTGGGGCTCCCAGCAGGGGCTGGAAGCCCAGGCCCTTTAAATTGCCACTAGAGCCCTGCTGCTGGAGCCCTGGGGTATGGCTGCGGGGCTCTGGGGGCTATTTAAAAAGTCTAGGACTCCCATTGCTTCTACCTCCCCGGCCCTTTAAATAGCCACTGGAGCCCCGCCGCTTCCCCAGGGTTCCCGCGGCTATTTACAGAGCTGGGGCAGTGGAAGCAGGGGCGCCCCGGGCCCTTGAAATAGCCCCCAAGCCCCAGGCTGCTGCTGCTACCCTAGTGGGAGAGGGGGGAGGAGGAGGAGGAGAAGGAGGCACTCACCATAGAGGATGGGCTGTACCCCCTGTACCTGCACCCCCTGCCCTGCCTGCAGCCAGCCCGTCCCCAGCCAGCCCCTGCTGCACCCCCTGCCCGCACCAGCCCCGCACCTCCTGCCCTGCTTGCACCAGTTCCTGCCTGCAGCCTGCCCATCTCCAGCCAGCCCCACACCCCCTGCCTTGCCTTCAGCCCTGCACCAACCCCTGTCTCCAGCCAGCCCTGCACCCCCTTCCCTGTCTCCAGCCAACCCCTGCCATACTGCCTGCCCTGCCCGCACCAGCCCTGCACCCCCTGCCCTGTCTCCAGCCAACCCCGTACCCCCTGCCTTGCCTTCAGCCCTGCACCAACCCGTCTCCAGCCAACCCCTGCTGCACCCCGCTGCCTGAAGCCAGCCAGTCCCGCACTCCTTTGTCTCCAGCCCTGCCAACCCATGCCGCACCCTCCCTGTGGCCCTGCCTGAAGCCAGCCAGCCCACCCCACACCTCTTGTCTCCAGCCTGCCCCACACCCCTTGCCCAGCCTGCAGCCAGACCCTACCTCTCGCATCCTCCCCCTCCCCCACCTCCAGCCAGCCCCATGTTCACTGGTGCCCTGCAGTTCCGAGGGAAGTAACCCTGCACACCTGCTTCAATGAGATGGGCAGGGAGCAGCTGGGACCCACACATGTGCAGCCTAGCACACCCTAAGGGAGTGGCAGAGCTCATTTCTAGTTCAGACCCATCTTTATAAAAAAGAACTTTTAGGTAGGGTTAACATACATCTGTACTTTCCCGGACATGTCAGGCTTTTTGGTTCTTAAATCGCCATCCGGGAGGAAAATACGGACGTATGGTAACCCTACTGGTACAAAAAATACATACTGTGGCAGAACTTTTTATAGGGAACCAGTTGTTAAGAACTGAAAGGCTTTTTTCTCCCCAATCATCCCTGCGGGGCCCAGCCAAAAATGTTCAAATTGGGCCCCGCACTTCCTAAGGCCGGCCTGCCAGCCACGGCCGGGATTCAAAGGGCTCTGGGCTGCTCGCAGAGATTCCCGGCCGCAGCTGAGGTTTAAAGGTCTCAGGGCTCCCCACCGCCATGGGCAGCCCAGAGCCCTTTGAATCCCGGCAGCAGCTGAGATTTAAAGGGCTCAGGGATCCCTGTGGCTGCAGGCAGCACAGAGCCCTTTGAATCCTGGCGGCAGCTCCAGGGGATGGAGTGAGGCTGGGATTTCAAGGGCTCAGGCTCCCCTCAGCAGCAGGAGCTCTGGGACCTTTAAATCCCTGCCCCAGCCCTGAAAAGCTCCGGGTTCCCCCAGTCGTCAGAGCCCCAGGCCCTTTAATTTGACCCTGAGGGCTCCCAGCCACCTCTTTGGCTGGGAGTCCCTGGTTGATTTAACATCAAGTAACACCTCCCCACCACCAACCTTCCTTTTTGACCCACAGCTGTTTTGGTGGGGCGGCGCTGGGGAAGGAGGGTTTGTTTCTGCAGGGCTGGGCGGGGTGTTTCCGCCAGGCTGGGAGGTCCTGAGTGGGGGGTGTTTCCGCAGGGCCGGGGGGTTTCGGTCCTCAGCTGTTTTCTTTGGAGTATTGTGGCCCTCGCTGTTTTACTCAAAGTACTGTACAGGAACTTTTCAGGGGGATTAAGGCAAAATGCCACATTTATTAGTAATACAGGTATCAATTAATACTCTATGATATGCACATGAGATATATATCACAGTCATGCATTCACGCACACACACAGACATAAACACACTCCGTCTTGCTGTTGTTACCAACTAGTTGCTCCCCTTAACTGCACTGGCCAGGTGAGTTAGATGGGGGAGGGGTGGAGCCGGGCTTCTACCGATCCAAATCGATGGTCCGATGGTGACAAGACGAGATCCGGGGTCCTTCTGCAAGACACCTCGCATTTATAGCAGCTTCCCTCTTATGCAAATCTAGACCAGATTCAAAATCTGGGTCTGCGTCCGTTGGTCTTTGTGCTGCTTTTCTCTGGGTGTTGTCCCAATGCTGCTCAAAGAGGGTGTTTTCTAAAGAAGGTGCTTGCTTCTAATCCCTGAGGCCATCAATATGTCTGCTCTTCTTTATTGGGCCCACTTGACAAGTTGTATTGTCCTTTGCTCTGGCTCCCATTCCCTCTTCAACTGTTGTAGCTGTCTGGAGGTGGGTGTCTTCCAAGCCTCACTCATTCACACCTCATTCAGTCAATAGAGCAATTGATTACAGAGTGCGGGGGAAGATCTTATTCTACTTCTAGCAAAAAGGCACATGTTTTCTTTTACTTTAACTATACTATCCTTAGGGGCTATAACATTTGATACAAAGTTTTCTACCAATTCTCTATATAGGGATCTAATACAAAGTTGTATGAAAATAGAGAGGCACAATGCCAAGTCATATGAATTACAAAATAACATCATGCCGGATGCAATGTCATAAAGATAAAGATACTTAATACAAAATAACACAATGCAACGTTATAAAGATTTATAGAGATAGTTAATACAGAGATTTCTCTACATCACCACTTTACGAGTTGTGCAGGCCTGCTGACGGCATTCGCGGGGCTTCTTGCTCATGTGGATTCTCTGATGCTGAATAAGGTGAGAGCTGCGATTGAAGGTTTTCCCGCACTCACTGCATTCATAGGACCCCTCCTGTGTGTGGATTCTCTGATGCCGAATAAGGTGTGAGCTGCGACTGAAAGTTTTCCCGCACTCACTGCATTCAGGAGGGAGAGGATAGCTCAGTGGTTTGAGTATTGGTCTACTAAACCCAGGGTTGTAAGTTCAATCCTTGAGGGAACCATTTGGGAATTGGTCCTGCTTTGAGCAGGGGGTTGGACTAGATGATCTCTTGAGGTCCTTTCCAACCCTTATAATCTATGATTTTATGATAGGATCTCTTCCCTGTGTGGATTCTCTGATGCCCAACAAGGTGCGAGCTGCGACTGAAAGTTTTCCCGCACTCATTGCATTCACAGGGCCTCTCCCCTGTGTGGATTCTCTGATGTTGAGAAAGGCCTGATCTGTAAGTGAAGTTTTTCCCACACTCAGCACATGTATTTTTTTTGCTTTTCCCTGCAGATTTCCTGCTGTATTCTGGTTTCCTTAAGGCCCTTCTGAGTTCCCTGACAGGAAATAAATTTATCCATTTTCTCCCCTGGCTGGTTTCCCTGCTCTTTTTCTGGTCTGTGCTGAACCTCACACGTCATTGCATCACCTGCTGTGATAGAGACAGAAACCTCAAACAGGGATGGAAAGGGGAAGGCCAAACCAAAACAAGTGCTGGAGAGAGGACAAATAAAAATCAGGAACTCAGCTCCCCACAACAGGAGAGAGAAGGGGATCAATTCAGCCTTCACATCCCATCCAACTTCACAGGGGGAAGGGAGAAAGCTACTGCCCGGTGTCTGCTAGCATCTATAGGAAGCCTTGAGCTATATTTACCCTGCGGATGCGACCCCTGCTATGGACAATAATGAACTGAGAGACTTCCCAAGAGCTTTGTAGGGCATCCTAGATGTTTCCTTCAGGCACTTACAGATTCTGAGTTGGTTTAATGTTTCCTCATCTGTGCGGGGAGATCTCAGGATCTCTCTTTCCTCTGAACCCTGGAGCTCTGGGACCCATGGCTCTTCCCCTTGTTCCAGCTGGGAGATCATATCACGTTGGAAAACCAGAAACTCCGCTCAGATGAAAGAAAACAAAGGAGTTCAGTTGATTTCATACAACTTGATCATCAAAAACATTCTGTTAATTTATCTTCAGTGCTTAGTGTGACCTAGTGTGCCTGGGGCAGTCCTCACTGAAAATGCCAAGGTCAGAGCAGGCTGAAAAAGGGAGAGCAGATGCTCCCCATACTGGTGGTTAACACTGAAGTTAAACTCACTGACCAGTCACAAACTGTGCTTCTGATCCCACACACTGGTTAACGAGACTCTGAAAAAAGAAATCACACGGCCCCCTTTATTGCATGACAGTTCTCTGACTCCTAATCAGCAACTAGGTCCCGTACAGTGAGAGGTTATTTAAAAACTCTGCTCACTGTGATACAGCATGGCCAGAGGGCAGCAGGAGAGTGATCCTAATTGGATCCAGGAAGTGGGTGGGTAGAAGGTTAGCCACATTACCCAGGTTTGGATCTCATCCAAAATACCATGCTGCCAGCCAATCCTTTAGCAATTAAACTAAATGTTTAGAAGAAAGAACAAATGAAAGAATGAAGTTAAATTCCATCCTTCCAGACAATTCTTTAGCATCTAAACTAAAGGTTTAAAAGAAAGAAAGACAGAAAGAATTTAAATGGAAAAGCAGTCAGATACATTCCAAAATGGATATATCAGGTTCTTAGCAGTATTGGTGAGTTGCTGGCTTGAAAGTCTGTCTGGAACGCATCCACAGCTTGGATGGGTCATTCAGTCCTTTGTTCCAGGGTTCAGTTTGTAGAGAAGTTGCTCCAGAGGTAGGAAGGGGGATTGAAGACAAGATGGAGATGATGCAGCTGCGCTTTATATTCCTTTTGCCATGTGGCTTGTACTTCCTGTGTCCCAAACACAAGCTTCACAGCACATGGCATGGAAAAGCTTTGGAGGTTTCATTACACAGGCAGACCCCGGCACGTATTGCTGACTCAATAGGTGTATCCCCTTGGTCCATAGGTTCATTGTACAGCTGATGACCCTCAATGGGCCATCAAACATGCTAGGCAATGTTGATGCCAATATGTCTGGGGGTGTCACCCAGAAAAACTGCACAAGTCTGGAAATACAGATATACCTTACATATCTGTAACTCACAATACAAAGGTGATAGAAACATAGAAACAAAATTATCATACTTGGCAAATCATAACATTTTCACTGACACTTTACATGGCATACCTAGCATGATTCATTGCAATTTTATCAGATTATATTATTTTATTATTAATACCAAAGTGTCTCACAATTTCATGCAGTCTCACACTTGCTAAACTAGTGAATTCCCAGGACCAGTTCCCCAGGTCCTTGAAGATGCCAAACATTGTGCTTATGAGGGATTGAAATACCCACATATCTGCTGGGAACACACACACAGACACTGTGTCAATCTGTACCCCTGTGTTCACTCTTCTAGAAAATTATGATCAATTTTGTACCCAGTATGGCTTGTGAGGTATCATTAGAAAACGCATAACCTACTGAATATTATCCTCCTGTTAAAATGTGTAGTAACACTGTATGTAAAATTGTGAGATTTTACAGTATGATATTACTGAAAAAGTTACAGTTCTGGGGAACACCCACAGACCAGTTCCTCAGAGACAGCAAGGCAAACAGCTGGTCAAACAGCCATTCTCCTGCAGGGGGAAGGTGTGAAGACATTAAGGGCTGGTCTACACTACGGGGGGAAATCGATCTTAGATACGCAAATTCAGCTACGTGAATAACGTAACTGAAGTCGAATATCTAAGATCGGATTACTCACCCATCCTCACCGCGCGGGATCGATGTCCGCGGCTCCCCCTGTCAAATCAGCAACTCCGTTGGGGTTGGTGTTGTTCCGGAATCGATATAAGCGCGCTCGGGGATCGATATATGGCGTCTAGATGAGACGCCATACATCGATCCCCGA
Organism: Gopherus flavomarginatus; assembly: GCF_025201925.1. Lineage (NCBI taxonomy): Eukaryota > Metazoa > Chordata > Testudines > Testudinidae > Gopherus > Gopherus flavomarginatus. The sequence goes on from NW_026115106.1 coordinate 938,539, forward strand.
GCAATCGATTTTAACCCGCCGATACGGTGGGTAGTCTAGATGTAGCCTTACATTCCATCACAGGGACCTATTGAGGCTGTTGTGGAAAACGACCACAGGATTAATATTTGAATCAGCTCAGCCTGAGGCTCTTTTCTTGGTTACAAGCACGCAGGGGGCGACAGCTATTGGAATACTGTTCCTGAGCTAAAAATCACACAAGCCTTTTACAGCTTAAAACCACAAACAATGACACATACGTTGCACGTTAATTTCCTTATTTGGAATATACTGCAAAATATGATGCAGGTCAAAAGCAAGCTGAAGAATCAGTTTTCCATATTTGGCCTTTCCTGTTATTTTTATTACACCTGGTGATATGGGAGCAAGACTCTCCATGTCTCAAGAAATGTCACTACCAACCTAGGCCATTTTCACATGCTGGGGTGCAATCCAGATCGGCGAGGAGTTGTGTCATCTGTAATCCTGGGTGAGATTCAGTGTTCTGCTGCTGGAGCTCCCCTGTCTGGATACTCCCAGCCAGCGTTCAAGGACGCACTGAGTGTCTGTATGATAAGTAACCCTGGACTGGCAGCTCTGACTCCAGCCGCCTGCTTGTTACACCCCAAGCACATTCTGGTTTGGGTAGAGAAGGCTCAGGGTTTGAGAGAAGGCTGGGGGTAGGAAGCTTCTGTTCATTATGCTGGACCTAACCCCAGTTTTACTTGAGTAAAGAGGAGATATTTGACATTGTGTGATGCTGCTCCTGTGCTCTGTTCCCAAAGTGTTCTGCAGCAGAGGAGGGTCTCTGGTAGTATGTATGTTACTGGCCTATTGGGGTGATGCTGAAACAGGACAGGGTACAGATGGCATTGTGGGGGTGGCATGAACCTTCACTCTTCATTTCCCCTTCCAAGAACAGAAGGGACAGGAATCCTTACCCAGCGAGGTCACAGTCTCATAGATCCCCTGCATGACATCTCTGTAGAGGGCTCTCTGAGTGGGGTCCAGCAGAGTCCCCTCTTCCCTGGAGAAATACACAGCCACCTCCTCGAAGGTCACCGGCCCCTGAAAGAGCAGGAGTCCAATACTCAGTACCTGCTGACCCACTCACAACCCCACTATTCACGGAACAGCAGCACCAGGGAAATGGAAGCTCCGGGAGGCACATGTTAACAGAGTCCCACCCCACCTTGCTTACAGCAGCCAGGAGGCATCAGAGGGTAGAAAGAGAGAACCTTTGTGTCTCCCATCTGACAGACAGAAGCAGGGTCTTCACATTTATCACATAGCTACTAGCTAGAGCTTAATATAGGAGATGGGGCTGTCTCTGGACCCTGATAGTGGCTCCCTGGTAGGAATCCAAGCACTCTCCAAATAAAATATATGGAAGAAAGAGGAAGTCAATCATAAAGAATAGAAGTTAGAAGGTCAGAATTGTAGTGCCCATTAACAAAGGTTTAGAGAAAATAGAGCCTATCAAACTAACGGGATATCCTTATTGGATGAGATCAAAAGTTTGGTTGCAGCTAATAGTATTGATGTAATATACCTAAACTTCCGTAAGGGACATGACTTGATTAGCACAATATTTTTACTAAAAAAAACTAGAATGATACAAAATAAACACGGCATACATTAAATAGATTAAAAACTCTGATAGTAAATGGGGAACCATGATCGAGTGGATTTCTTTCTAGCAGGTTCCTGCAGGGATTGGTTCTTGGCCCTGTGCTATTTAACATTCTTATCCATGACTTAGAAGAGAGTACAAAATCATCACTGATAAAGTTTACAGTTGCCACAAAGATTGGGGTTGGTGGTAATTAATGAAATGTCAGTAGATTCAGGCTCCATCGCTGAGAGTCTGGGAAGTTGTCCCAGCCCTGGCTGGAGGGTTATTTCCTGTTCCACAAAGAGGGGAAGTTCCATTCCCAACTCCTGTGCCTTGAAATTAGGACCTATCTGACACTACACCCCCATATTCATCATAGTGGTATGATTATAATATGATTAGGACATAATTATGATCTATTTTGTAGAAGATGCATCATGTGTGGTGTCACTGGAAAAGTTCTGATTTGCTGAATATGATTATCCTATTTGTGTGCACATATCATGTTCGTATCTGAAGTTATGGATATTGACTCTGTATCTGTATTTCAAATGTGCTTACTCTGGGTAACACCCACAATGAGCCTTTCAGGTACAACAATGAAGAAGCCAGACAGTGCTGATGGCTCAACAAAGACAATGGACTGTGGAAGAGCTTAGCCTTCCTGTGAATGTTTCAGCCAGCCTATGAGTCATGGCTACTATGACTCAGCAGGGCCTGTGACCAGACCACATGACACTAAACTCCATTTTAGTACCTGTATTTTTCCACAAACTGGACTAGGAACTGAGTTTGGAACAAAAGGTTCCCACCATATGGAAAAGCTACATAAGGTGGGGTGTGACATCATCTCTTGGCCTCATTCTCCACACAAGAGAACTTCTGGAAACACCTGAGAAACAAAAACGGATGTGGGGGAAGTGCTGCTCCCAGGATCAAGAGATTTCTAGCTTGTGTATGGAAACTTGGGGGACTGCTTGTACCATCAGTCAGGGTGAGAAATTGCTAATTCAAATTCTATCCATCTAGTATGTTAGGCTTAGTCTGAGTTTTGGTTATTTGCTTAATAATCTGCTTTGATCTGTTTGTTATCACTTATAATCACTTAATCTATCTTTCTGCAGTTAATAAACTTGTTTGATGCTTTATCTTAACCAGCGTATTTTGAGTGAAGTGTCTGGGGAAAATCTCAGCTTGTTGTGCACATCTGTCCCATATCGAGGGGAAGGGGAACTACATTAATGAGCTTGCATTATAGAGATCCCTGTGCACTATAAGATGGTATCATTCTGGATTTATACTACAGCAAGTGTGCAAGGTTGGGGAGTGGGAAATTGGCTCTTGTCTTCTATCTGTCCTTGAGTGGCTTAGGTAACGCACTCAGGTAGCTTAGTTGGCTGCATGGCGCCACCTGCTGTTGTGTTGGGTGATAACAGGCCCTGGAGAGGCTGGCGAAATCTCCAGCAAAGCAGTGTGAGAAGGGCCAGCCCAGCGTGAGGGTTAGAGGACACAGCAGTTCCCAGAAGCTCCACAAACTGCCTCCTGGGGGTGACAACCCATCACGCCCTACACTACACAAGTCTCAGCAGGTTTGTCACATGCTGTCCCCTCCCTTTCTCCACCCGAGATATTTCCTGCTTCCCACCACCTCTAGCAATTCCCACCCTCTTATGCATTTACTGCTCCTCAACCTCCAAGCAGAGCCCGCCACCCTGATAATCTCTTACCTGAGCCAGCTCCATTGCAGCCATTTCCTTGCCCCTGGGAGGACGAGATGATCTGCAGCGAAACATGGATGTTATTCTCTGGCCTGCCGGGGTGAAAAGGGCAAGGTGTGAGAATTCAGACTAGGCTTTTGTCCATTCCACAAGCCGATTCCCCCCAGCTTTTCCCCTGCTAATGCACATTCTAGGTTCTAGCACACTGTGAAGCACAGAGTGACCTTATTCCAGTACAGGCCTAGCCCCCTCCCACCAGGGTGTAACCCTCTGACACATGGGGAAACCCTCCCAGTAACAGTCTCTCTCTTACACGTATCAAGTTTGCGGACAACACCAAGCTGGGAGGGGTTGTAAGTGCTTTGGAGGATTGGATTAAAATTCAAAATGATCTGGACAAACGGGAGAAATGATCTGAAGTAAATAGGATCAAATTCAGTAGAGACAAGTGCAAAGTACTCCACGTTGGAAGGAACAATCGGAGGCCAGAGAAGAGCAGAAACGAAGGAGTCACTTTGGGGGATTCTCCCTGTCATTGTCCCCAAGGCAGCTGTCTCAGGTTTACAAAGGTGTTTCATGTTCCAGCCTTTGTACAGTCTCTCCTGGGAGTGCCCCTTTCATGGACTGGGCCTAGTTTTAGTTTTTGGTAGTTAACAAGCTTGGTTTATTGTTCATCTAACCAGTATGTGTGGATTGAAGTGTGTTGGAAACTCTGTTTGGGATAACAAGCTGGTGCATGTCATTTTCCGCTGATGAAATGACAGACTTCATATGAGCTTGGGTCGTTCAGTAGCGTGCTGGACAGTGCAAGATGCACATTTCTGGGGGAAAGTTGGGCACTTGAGAACTTGCTGGTTTTCTCCTGAGGTGTAATTCATGAGTGGCTGTCTAGCAGCACTCAATACTGTGTAGCTGGGAGTGAGTTACATGCTGGAGACTGTGTGTTAATTGGCCAAGAGGGGCTGTTCTCGCGGGAAAACAGTGGAAAAGGCACCCCATGCTGGAGGACTGAGGTACAGCTATTTAACAGTCCAGATTGTACTCTGGGTAACATCACAGACACTCATTATGACAGAGCCTCTTACAACACAGAGAAAGTAAATCCATGTCCCAGAAATCGAAGACTCCAGACAGAGGGCAAGTGTCCCTGGCACTGCTTCTTGCTGACAGAGAGGTTCAGAGACAGTGCGAGAATCCTGGGGAAGCTGGGAACAGGAAGCATGGGCTGGCGGGGTTCGGTGGAGAAAGGGAACAGGAAGGGCAGGGATATTACTGAATCCAGGATCTTAGCAGTACTAGATGACAGGATAGCACATAGTGCAGCCCATTGGAAAACACAATCCCAACTATACGTACAAAATGATGGGGTCTAAATTAGTTGTTTCCACTCAAGAGAGTGATCTTGGAGTCACTGTGGATAGTTCTCTGAAAACATCCACTCAATGTGCAGCAGCAGTGAAAAAAAGTGAACAATGTAGGAAATAATTAAGAAAGTGATAGATATGACAGAATATCTCATAGATCATATTTGTAAAAACAGCAAATAAATCCATGATACACCCACATCTTGAATACTGCATGCACATGTCACCCCATCTCAAAAATAGAAATATTGGAATTGGAAAAGGTTCAGAAAAGGGCAACAAAAATGATTAGGGGTATGGGACAGTTATGCCAGACCTAACCCCCAGTTTCACTTGAGCAAACAGGAGATATTTGACACTGTGCAATACGGCTCCTGTGCTCTGTTCCCAAAGTGTTCTGCAGCAGAGGAGGGTCTCTGGTATTATGTGTGTCACTGGCCTATTGGGGTGATGCTGAAACAGGACAGGGTACAGATGGCATTGTGGGGGTGGCGTGAACCTTCACTCTTCATTTCCCCTTCCAAGAACAGAAGGGACAGGAACCCTTACCCAGCGAGGTCACAGTCTCATAGTTCTCCTGCATGACATCCCAGTAGAGGGCTCTCTGAGTGGGGTCCAGCAGAGCCCACTCTTCCCTGGTGAAATACATAGCCATCTCCTTGAAGGTCACCAGCCCCTGAAAGAGTAAGAGTCCAACACTAAGGACTTGCTGCCCCACTCACAGCCCCACTATTTGTGGCAGAGAAGAGTGAATCAAATGGAAGCTCTGGGTGGATCATAGTCAGGAGAGTCCCACCTCGACCTGGCTCAGAGTATCCAGCCAATGCCAGGGTGAGGGGATGAAGAGAGAGCCCCTTATCTCTCCCAGCATATCCATCACCCCCCCTACTAGCCACTGACTGATACAGGAGATGGAGCCCCTAGCAGGGTCCAGGGAGAGCTCGCTGGTAGGATGCCCAACACCCTCCTCATTGTGAGGAGTGGGATATGAAGGGAGAGGCAGCTCCAATAAGCCTGACTCATGGGTGTCCCCTTTATATCTCACAGCAGCTGATGGTTAATGAGGTCAGGCTCCAGCACTAGGAGTCTGGTCAGCTTGACTAGCTCCATGTAGGTGGGTTATTTTCTCTCTTCACAAATTAGGGCATTTCCACCTCCAAACCTCCTGGGTCTGTTCCTAGAATCTAGGCCACTTAGTAAATAACTCCCAGCAGGTCTGCCACACCCTGGCCTCCTCCTTTCCCCACGCTGTGAATTTCCTGCCCCGCTCCAACCTCCAAACCAGACTCTGCAAACCTTCCCACCTCTGGTGTATTTGCTCTCCCTTTCCTCCAGCAGGAACCCACCAGCAACCCCCCGATAATCTCTACCTGGACTGACTCCACTGCAGCCATTTCTCTTCCCTGTCCCACGCCAGGCTGGGATGAGCTGGAGCAAAACATTCTGCAGCCTGTCTGGGGGAGAAGGGCAGTTGTGGGCGTTTCAGAACCGGTTTTAGTTAATTTCACATCACAATTCCCCCAGGCCCTTTCCCTGCAGACAGACACCCTAGATTCTGTCATGCTGGGAAATGCTCAATCTGTTTATTACAATTTAGACCTGGCCCCTCCTGCCAGGCTAAGTCCACAGACACATTTTTAACCTCCCTTCTCTCTCCCCTCACCCCTTCTCTGAGCACAAGGCTAGAAAAGAGCAGAACCAAAGGAGTCACTGTGGGGGATTCCCTCAGACACTGACCCCACGGCAGCCACACCCCAGCAGGGGGAATATGGAGTCAGGAACTGGCTTTTGCTCTGTCTGATCCTTGTTTTGTTCACTGGAAAGTGGTTCTGCCCCAGGATGCAGCAATACATGTGTCTGGGTGGACTAGAGAGCTGGAAATCTCTCCCCCACATTCATTTCTCCCACTGCCCCTTTCAGTCTCTCCTTCCCCTGTCCTCTCTCCCTGCCCCTCTGGCTGGGACAGTCCCATTCCTGGGGGCTTTGCTCTCCCATGGCTGGATTTCCTCCTGGCAACCGCTAACGGGAGGAGAAATGAGGTGGTGTTGTTTGTGCAGAGTCACTTTCTTGCCAGACCCTAGGACATTCCCTGAGGTCTTTCAGTTACCTGGAGACTCTGGCTCAGAATTTAGTAGTAACAGGGCCCAGGACTGCCCTAGGGGGCTAGGACCAGCTGCAGAAAGTCATCCCCTGGGCCGGGCAGAGAAGAAGCTTTAATTAAGGTCACTTCCCAGCACAGAGCCCCACTGGGGGAGCAGCAGCTGCCAAGCCTGGTCTCCCAGATCACAATGGAGGCTGCAGCATCTGACCCAGGAAGCTGAACCCCAATATCCTGAGCAGAGAGGGACGGAGTGTATGAGCAGCTTCCCTCCTTTAGCTCTCTGGGGAGAGCAGCTAATGGGAGCCCCTCCTCACAGGGAGAATGGCTGATCTCATTTGACCCACTGTCCATCTGGAATCACTCCTTGTCTTTCCATACAGTGACTCTGGATTAACAACGGTCTCAATGACACCGGATTTCAGAAAGAATGAGTTCAGAACGCTGTGGAAAAGACCATCGTGTGGCAGTGCTGACTCCCTTCCCACCTCCCTCACCCCCGCAGATCTAGGACAAGGACTGGGGGCAAAAATTTTCCAAACGGAACCGAAAGTTCCTGCAGTTTTCAAAAGAGGAGAAAAGTAAATTCTGTGAATTCACACTAACAGTGTTTGCTAAGTGGACAGAAAGTTATCACAGTGACAGGGCACGTGACTGGGGAATGGCCTTGGTGACCTGGTGACTAGGAGCCAGGACTCTGGTACAAGTTGACCAGAGAGAAGGATCATGGTTAGCAGCAGCCCCCAGACACCCCCTAGTACCCAGAGCCCAGACCCCCCAGCCAGGGGCCCCAGACACCCCCCAGCCAGGATCCCATCAGATATTCCCTGGGACGCAGCCCCCAGAGTCCCTGGCCAGGGACCCCAGATACCCCTCAAAGCCCCACCAGCCAGAGAACCCCCACCACACCATGATTGCCAGGTTGGGAATCCCAAAGGGTTCCCCCCACCAAGAGCCCCCAGCAGCCAGGGACCCCCTCAAGGGACCCACCCCCCCCACTGGGAACTCAGTCCCTCACTGCCTGCCTAGGAACTTCCCCACCCTCCAGAACGATCTACCCTGACATTTGCCTGGGACCCCCTCCTCTGCCCAGTGTGACCCCCTGATGCTTTACAGTGCGACCCATCACTCTGCTTCCCTGGCATGCCCTCACCTAGTGCCAGGGATCCCCTCCCCCAGCTCTGTGCACTGGGCATGGCAACAAAACCAGGAACCAGCGGGGGAAGCACAGACAGAGCCCCTGGCACAGAACCAGGCTCCCTCTAACCCTCTGTCCCGCCTCCCCAAGAGACACCCACCCCCACTGTTCTGCAGCCACCAGGCCCCCAGCGATACCCACCTCCAGGACCCATAGCCTCAGGGATGGGCACATCAGAACCACCACCCCCGAAAACCCCAAACCTCCACAACCCACCAACCTGACTAGGGTACCCCCTGCCCAGCCACCCAGAGGCCTCCCCCTACCACAATGCCCCTTCAGCTGCAATCTCCCCACACAGACACCCTCCCTGCCCCTGCAAGTGTTACCTCACAGAGTGTGAGAAGTGGCTAGAAAGTTAACACCACCTCCTGCTGGCCAGTCACACAGGCAGAGGGAGCCTGGGGAGTGCTTCTTTAACAGGAGAATGGAAGGCCTGGAGGGCAAGAAAGATCCACGGGCTGTCACTAGCAAATAATGGCCACCATGGATCCACCCCAGAGGCGGCTGCATCTTAGCACATTGGGAAACAACCCATCATATTCAATTAGAAATAAAACAACTAGAGAGAAGTGGGGCAAATGTTTGGGGTATTTTATATCAATCTTTGAGACACGCAGAGAGAACCCTGTCACAAACGACATTTGATAACATGAGAGAAAACCACCAAGATCGGAGGGGATTTGATGTTGCTATTAAATAACTAGTGGAAAAGGGGGACTGTTGGACTGGATTTTATATGACTGTCCAATACATAAACAGAATGTGATGGTCCCCCCCGGCCACGGGGCAACCATTCACGTGACCAGCTCAGAGCCCTTTGAGGAGCTGATTTAAGGGCGGGGAGGGGGGGGAGCTGGAAGGCTCCATGGACAATGGAAGGGGGCCGCAGGGGAATTGGGAAATGGGGTCTGGGCAGTCTCCATGGGGGATGTGCTCCTCCCTTCCCTTCCCTGCCCTGGCAGAGAACGGGAACCTCATCCCATCCCACTCCAGTGGGAGCCATGTTCTGGGGAATGACCCAGGGCAACAATTTCCCACCCAAACAAGGACAAATCGCTGCAGATAAAATGGGTGGGAAAATCCACCCCCCATCGGAGAGATTTTAAATTGACATTTGAGAAGTATGGAGAGAAAAGGGAAAATCAGAGGCAATTAGAGAGCTGATCATTGGGGGGGGGGAGGAGAATCTCCCTGGATTTTATAGCCACGTGTGATAATGAGAGAGAAAAGGGGAAATCTTGAGAGAATGTGTGTGTGGGAGGAAGTGGCAAAAACAGGGACAGGATCCAGTTAACTCACCTCCCTCCCACCCCGGGAATGTCCTGGCTGCACAGAGACAGATCTACACCCCCACCCCAGTGACCTCCCCCCTCTGCAACTCCGGCTTCTCCTCCCCCCTCGACACCTCCGCCCTCACACCAAAGGGGGGGGCTCTGCCAGCGCCTCCCCCTGAGCTCAACTCCTGCTCCTCCCCCCAGCCCGGATTGTGCCCTTTAGCCCCCCACGAACCCTGCCTCCAGCTGCCTGATCCACCCCCCCGCCCATCAATTTCCTGCTCTGCGCCCGCCCCTCCCACGCTCCCTGTTACTTCCCCGCCCCGCTCCAGCCCCGCCCCCAGCGCCCGGCGGAACGTTACGGCTGGTCCGGGCAGGGGGAAGGGCAGCGGCTTCAGCGGCTGTTACTGGGCATGCGCAGTGCCCGGGAGTAGCACATTGCTATGGGGAGGGATTTAATACACCGCCCCCCCCCGCCGGGCCCGGGGTCCGCCCCTCCCCCCCACACGACGGCCGGGCCCCGGCCCCCCCATCCCAGCGGGGCGGGCGGGCGGATCCTCCTGCAGCTCCACTGGGGCCGAGGCGCCTTCAAGGCTTCTCCCAGGCTCCCTGGGGCAGAGTCACTTTCCTGCCCCCCAGCGCCTCTCATTCCCCGGGGGCTCCGGGTCACAATGTCCCACCGCCCTTCCCCCGCCTGCAGCTCCGGCTTCTCCCCTCCCGCCCCCGCCAGCCACACCAAGGGGAACCCCCGGGCCCCAGTCTCTGTCCCCACCTGGATCCCAGCGGGGCCGGGGGCAGATCCTGGCTGCAGCTGAGAACAGCGGCTCCGCTCCTGCTCGGGCAGCTCCAGCGCTGCTGGCAGCACGTGGAGAACCAGGAAGCAGCTGTTCAGCCCGGGCTCCGCGTCACAATGTGCCAGAGCCCCGCCCCCAGGAGCTGCCCCGCCCCTGAGCTGAGCCAGAGCCCCGCCCCCAGGAGCTGCCCTGCCCATGGGCTGTGCCAGAGCCCCGCCCCCAGGAGCTGCTCCGCCCATGGCTCTGTGCCAGGAGCCCCGCCCCCAGGAGCTGCCCCGCCCCTGCTCTGTGCTGGAGCCCCGCCCCGAGGAGCTGCCCTGCCCCCGAGCTGAGCCAGAGCCCCGCCCCCAGGAGCTGTCCGCACCTGGGTTGTGTCACAGCCCCGCCCCCTGGAATTTCCCCATGTTGGGTCTCTGAGCTTTGTTCTCCTGCCGCCTTCTTCCCAGCACCCCCTGCTCCCTTCCTGTGTCTGCAAACACCCCCCCTCCCCCGGGGCCGGCTGCAGTGCTCGCTGAGGCTGACTCCAGTGGCTGAAGTTGCCTCCATTTCTGCTTCACCTGGAGGGGGAGAGACAAAGAGAGGAGATGGTCCCAGGGTGTGAAACCAGAATCAGGGGGCAAGGAAAGAAGGACTGTTTGGAAAGGTGGGGTTTTTTTGTGGGGGGGGGTGAGCCAGAGGGATTCAGAAGAAGTTGGGCAGCAGAGGCTCAGGGAAATTGAGGGGAACCTCCTGGGTGTCTCAGTGTTGCCCAGGGTTTGTACAGCACCTTGCATAATATGGGGTCTGATCTCAGTCATGGTCTGTGCAGCACCTGGGAGCCCTGATGTCTGTTTCCTGATCACAGGCTCTGGGAATGGAGAGAGGGAAACCTCAGCACCTGAAGGTTAATGCAGCCCTGTGTGCAACCCCTGCTAGGGTGATCCGACAGCAAATGTGAAAAATTGGGATGGGGGTGGGGTTAATAGGCACCTATATAAGAAAAAGACCCAAAAATCGGGACATCTAGTCATGCTAGTCCCTGCTGTTCTCATAAGGGGTCGGCTTAGAGAGGGTTTGGCTACACTTGCAGCTGTCCAGCGCTGGGAGTTAAAGCTGTCTTCCTACAGCTGTTTAGGGAAAGCGCTGCAGTGTGGACACACTGACAGCTACCAGCACTCTGTCATGGCCACATTTGCAGCGCTGTTGGGAGTGGTGCATTATGGGCAGCTATCCCAGCATTCAAGTGGCTGCAATGTGCTTTTCAAAAGAGGAGGGTGGGGTGGAGTGTGACACGGAGCGTGGGGGAGACAGAGCGAGTGGATTTTTGGAGCTGACACTGTGTCAGCTCCCTGCCTGGCAAGTTCAAGCCTCCTCCCCCACCCCTCTCTCATTCACTAAATGCAAATAGCCGCCTTTGTTCTTTTCCTCACAGACCAGATAAGCCGCTGATCCAAAACAGACCCCCCCTCCCCCGTGCCCACCCGGCTGCTTCTCTCCTCAAGCAAACACCAGCTGTGGGTGTTCCAAAGGGATCCCCCTGCCTCTGCTCATTCACTGCAAACAGTAACTGTGTTTGGTTTTTAGATAAGCAGCTCCGGGAGCCTTGAGCTCACAGCAAAGCAAACAGAGGCATCACACCAAAACAAAGAGCGTTATCTCTACTTAAAAGCATTATGGGAAGGTTCCGGAGGTCAGTGACAGCGTAGTAAGATTAATCACTGTTTACACTGGCACCCCAGCGCTGCATCACCAGCTCTGTTCTCTTTATTCCTCTCGTCGAGGTGGAGCACATGCAGCACTGTAGCCAGGGAGATACAGCGCTGTATGTGCCTTGCCAGTGTGGACGGGGAGTAAGTTACAGCGCTGTAAAGCCACCACCTGCACTGTAACTCTCCAGTGTAGCCAAGGCCTGAGTTGTAGTAATAATAGCAGCCAAGAATCCGGTGGCACCTTCTAGACTAACAGACGTATTGGAGCATGAGCTGTCGTGGGTGAATACCCACTTCGTCAGATGCAACAATAGTCCCCTATGGGCTAGTGGTCAGGATTCCTGGTTTTCACCCAGGTGGCCTGGGTTCAACTTCTGGTGTGGGAAGAGTGCAGAGCTTTTGCCCAGAGTGGAGGCAGGAAATGAAAGGAACAGGAAGGGATCCTGCCAGCAGTGGAGTTAGACAGTGTAGGGAGGGGACCCCAGAAGTGGGGGTGGGGCAGTGGTTTGGGGGGAGATGAGGGAAGGATCCCAGCAGTGCGGGAAGTTGACAACCTGGAGAGCACAGGCCTGGAATGGGGACCTGGAAGAGTGAATGTGTCCCTCTAAACCCATCAACTGCAGACTAGGCAGGCTTGGAAGAATTGTGTATTTGTTGGTAAATGTCAATTTCTGTGTAAACACACAACCCAATGGCAAAATATTTCCATCAATAATCATCAAAATTGACAGATGGGCAAAGTAAGAAACATGCTGCTTGAGAACTTATCATGTTGTAGGAGCAGCAGTGATCTGTATGCTCTGTATAACCTGTATGCTCAAAAGGTCTGTTAAACTCCCCCAGCTTGTGTCCTTTCCCGCTTTGAATGCCTGTGAAGTGGCTTTCCCACTCTCCTTTGTACCTCCAGTGAATGCCCTTCACCCGGCCCATCTGGCCAGTGGTTCGCTGTGTTACATTCTATTGCACCTCAGGGAGACTGATCTTCATCGCACCGTCCATCGCTGCGCTGTGGGACACTTACCTTAAAGGATCCTGACATCTCCACTGCCAGGCCTGTCCTGGGAGCGTGAGTATGAGTGTGACACCCTCCCCCATCCCTTCTTTTGAGCTTAGCTATCAAGCTAATAAATGTGCTGCTTTCTGCCAGACTCTGGGGGGGAGGGGCATTATTAGTCCTCTCTAAGCTTACTAACTGACCCAATTTTGGGTAACACAAGCAACATTGTTTGATCTGTTATTGTACCAAAGGGGGAGATGGTTGTCTATAAAGGAGGGTGAAGACTAAATGCCTCTGATGAGAATGGGATTTGAACCCATGCAGGCAGAGCATAATGGGGTAGCAGTCCATCACCTTAACCACTCGGTCACCTCATCTGAGCTGTCAAAAAACGGACAGGAGGAGAAATCTAAGGCCGGCAGAGATAGGGACACTAAGGAGTTTTTAAATACTAAGCGAAAGCAGGGTCTGAATGAGCTCCCCTCTCTCACCTAGTGAGGAGCTGGGGAAAGACTTCAGGAACAGACCGTGTTTGCATAGACACACCTACTCTGCCTAGCTATGCAGCATGATGGGGCCGCTTCCCCAAAATGACCAGTTTGGGATGGTCTTGGGTTACAAATGACTTTAGGATTGAGTGGAATGAAATGTTATTCTCCTTCCTGTATGAGTGAAGGGCAGCAGAACATACCTAGTCCGTCCTGATGGAGGGGTAGGTGAGTGAGGAATAGCTTTTATTGGACTGCAGAGAAGTGATTGAGGACGTCACCCTAAACCAGTGGTCCCCAAACATTTCACATTGTGCCCTCTTAGCCATGGCTGTGGCCCCTCGGAAGCCACGGTCAAGAACCGGGGCTGGGAGGAGTGGGGCTGTTGCTTGCTGGGGTGAGGGGTGCGGACAGGGGTAAAGGGGTCGACGCCGGGCTGGGAGCCAGAGTCTCAGGCTGAGGGTGGGGTTGGGGAAGAGCTGTGGCAGAGTGGTGCTCCCTCCCTGCCCTCTATGTGGGCTGGCTCAGGTCCTGAGGTGCCCCCATGAATGTTCCTCTGTGTCCCCCTAGGAGTCGCACCCCACATTATGGGGACCACTGAACCCTACTCGCTAAGCCGGGGCTAGTGATGCCAAACCCCCGGGAAAGGGAGAACAAGTGTGGGGGCCCCAGCACCAGAACCATGCCCCTACCTTCTGTCTGTGGCTCTACCCCCTTCCACCCATGGCCCCATCCACTGTCACTTCTGTTCCACCCCTTCCCCCACCAGCCCCACCCTATCACTCCTTTACCCCTGCCCCGCTGTGGCCCTGAGACCAGAGAAGCTCTGTGCCCCTGCTGCAGCCCCCGGGCTGTAGCAGGGAGTGGGAGCTCCTCCAGCCCTGGGGCTGACATAGGGGAGACTTTTCCAGGGGGACCTAACTTGGCCAGGGCCCCTGATCATGGGCCCCACTGTCCCCTTGGCAGTGCAAGGTTTGGGGAGGCTGAGCCCCCTTGTCATAAACAGATAGCTAAGGGTTAATGTTCTTTTACCTATAAAGGGGTAACACCAGTAACCTAAAACACCTGACCAGAGGACCAATCAGGAAACAAGACTTTTTCAAATCTGGGTGGAGGGAAGTTTGTGTGTGAGTTCTTTGTTCTTTGTCTTGTGTCTGTGGCGTCTCGGCTATGAGAGTGATTTTTCTATCTCCTGCCTTTCTAATCTTCTGTTTCCAAGTTGTAAGTACAAAGATAATAAGACAATAAGTTTATATTGGTTTTTTTTGTATTTACATGTGTGTAGTTGCTGGAATGTTTAAATTGTATTCTTTTTGGATAAGGCTGTTTATTCATTTTTTTCTTTTAAGCAAATAACCCTGTATTTGTCACCTTAATACAGAGAGACCATTTTTATGTCCTTTTCTTTCTTTTATATAAAGCTTTCTTTTTAAGACCTGTTGGATTTTTTCTTTAGTGGGGACTCCAGGGAATTGAGTCTGCAGCTCACCAGGGAATTGGTGGGAGGAAGAAGTCAGGGGGAAAATCTCGTTGTGTTAGATTTACTAGCCTGACTTTGCATACCCTCTGGGTAAGGGGGAAGAGAGATTAGCTATCTTGGTACTTCTATTTCCAGGACTGGAAACAGGGAGGGGGGAGTCCCTCTGTTTAGATTCACGGAGCTTGCTTCTGTATATCTCTCCAGGAACCCAGGGAGGGAACACCTGGAGGGGAGGAGGGGGAAGGGAAATGGTTTATTCCCCTTTGTTGTGAGACTCAAGGCATCTGAGTCTGGGGGTCCCCCGGGGAAGGTTTTGGGGAGACCACAGCGAGCCAGGCACTGTATAAATCCCTGGCTGGTGGCAGCTTTACCAGGTCCAAGCTGGTAACTAAGCTTGGAGGTTTTCATGCTAACACCCATATTTTGGACGCTAAGGTCCAAATCTGGGAAAAAATGTTATGACACCCCTCCCCCCTGAGCCTCCATTACGAGCCGCCCAGGCTACCACTGCTCAGTGTGTGGCCAGTCTCTGTGTTTTCTGCTGCTCGTTCTGGGGAGCCTGGCCGGCCTTAGGGGTGGTGCCCCCCGATAGCCGCCCAGGGCTCCAGGGGTCAAAGGGCACCGTGTGGCAGTGCAAAGGTGCTCACTGCTCTCCCCTGCCCCAATGCTCCTCCATGGGTCCATAGAGGTTTGAGGGGAGTAAGGAGCAACCCTATGTGCTCCATGCGTCCTGGTCACTTTTCCCACTTGGGCTGTGCTGTGAGGGGAGCATCAGAAGCTGCTGCTCTCTGCCCTCCCGCTATGCAGCCCGGCTGAGGAAAGTGACCTGGATGCAGGGAGCTCGGATGATCTCACTTCTTGCCCCCACATCCCACAGCCCCTAGGGGTGCCCAGATGAGCAGCGTTCCAGGGAGGAGTGGGGGGCAGCAATGCCAGCTGCTCCATGCACACAGGTCAGTCTCCCCATGTGGGTGCAGGAGGGGGTGCAAGGGTTTCTGTGATGCCTATTCTATCAATATCGTCACTCAATACCAGGCACTCAAATTCACCAGTCTTAGTACTTAGACGTTTAGCGTTTGTATTTAAGCACTTCTAAAATGTGTCCCATTTTAGCTGTCTGCTATTACATGATGTAATTGAGGGAGACTCTTTCATTTCACTGTTTCTCATCAGAACCTACCTGTACATTATCATCTTCCATCCTCTCCACCTTACTAGGCTATAGAGAATCCCTGTGAATAGTTCCTCTCCTAACGGATGTCTCTGTCTGAACCCTGTGCTCCTCAGCGCCTGTCGGCTTTCCCCAGCTCTGAGGCTGTGTCTACACCGCGCACCTTACCACGGTGCAGCTGTGCCACTCTAACCATGCCATTGTAAGGTGCGCTGTGTGGCCGTCCTTATCGCTGAGAGAGAGCTTCCCCGGCAACAAAGCCAAACTACCTCCAATGAGGGGCAGGAGCTTTGTCACCGGGAGCACAGCTCCACCTATGATGCGCTGTTCACACTGCCGCTTTTCATGGCTCAAATTTTGGCATTCGGGGAGTGTTTTTTCTCACCGCAGAGAGACAAAATTTTTAGCAACAAAAGCCGAAATTAAAAAAAACTCCTCTGCAACCTATTTAATTTTACCTTTATACAACCTTTATACTGCCTCCAGTTCTGGTATCCTCATTTGAAAAAGATGTTGTGAAATTGGAGCTAGGGCAGCAAAGAGCCACCAAATGTTCTGAGGGCTGGAGAAAAATGCCTTCCAGTGAGCTATTGAAAGAGCTCAACCTGTTTAGCTTATCAAAAGAAGATTGAAAGGTGATTTCATTGAAATGTTGAAGGGCCTTAATGGAGAGAAAAGATTGGGTATTTACGGGCTCTTGAATGGAGCAGAGAAAGGCATAACAAGACCCAATGGCTGGAAAGTGAAAAGAGACAAATTCATATTACAACTGAGGCACAATAGTCAACAGCGAGGATGATTCACCACAGGAGCAAGCTACCAAGGAAAGTGGTGGATTCACCATCTCCTGATGTCATTTAATGAAGACTAGATGCCTTTCTGGAATGTGTTTGCCCCCAAAGTAGCTGTTATGTCATACAGGAGGCCTGTGATATGCAGGTTAGATGCTCTAATGGTGTCTTCTGACCATGAAGTCGACTAATTTCTGAAAAACTGAGTGTAGCATTGGGAGCAGCGTCTGATGTTTTCCTGTCTAGCCGGCTTGCTGCCTAGAACGAACGCTCCTTGAGTGGGGTGATCCACAGGGAGTAGCTCAAACCTCCAAAGTGCCTGGCCAGGGGCAGGACATTAGCCCAGCAAGGGAGGGGTGTGGCAGTGACATCACAAAGGCCTTTTGCAGGACCTCAGACTATTGGTCAAAGGTGGTGGGGAGGTGGTGACCTCACAGAGAGATGCTGACATCAGCCAGGCAGGACAGGGGCGAGGGGCCAGGGAAACCTCAGAGACCTCTGTGGCTTTGCTTCAGCACGTTTCCTTCTCCAGGTCTCTCTTTGAGGACTGAGAGATTATTTGGGGTCATGGACGTGAGCGCCAGGAGGAACCTCTTTCGAGTTTCCTCCTTCCCTTGTAGTGATTTTACTAGAAAACAGCCGTCCCTGTTTAGAAGGTAAGAGCCTCCTGGAGGTTTGAAACCTGTTCAGTCTGATCTATCTGGTGACAAGTGAATTCTAGGCATGGAAAACACGAGCTTAAGGAGGCAGAATTTTATTGCGCACCTGGGATTTTGTCCCTTAGAATCGCTGGGGACATTAGGGTTTGTCCTTTTTGTTTCACCTCTTCCTCCATCCCTCCCTCCTCTTCTTCTCTTGCTTCTTTTGTCCTTTCTCCTGTTCCCTTCCCAACAACAGGACGGAGGGTGTGTGTGTGTGTGTTGCAGGGAAGTCCTCTGCAGCTCCCACTATGGAAGGTCCACCCAAAAATGTGGGACTGAAATAGTGCTCGGGCAGTGATCCCCACCGGTGACCTGGGCCATCCTTTGGGCTCTCTGGTGAGAACCCTCAGCCTCCCGTCCTCCGTCTCTACCCTGATTGGTTGAGCAGGGGGATATTGACAGGGAGGAGACTCAGGTCCTTGTTGTTCTCTTTTAAGATCAAGTAAATAAGTCAGAACCAGTTCTATCTTTGATTAATTTTGCTGCTTCTCTGCATTAATTGTCTCTGAGCAGTTGATGATTCCCTCTAACATTGCAGTTCTCCTCAAATACTTGCTGAATAATTACTGTCACTGTTGTTGGTCTGGAGCTCATCTGAGAGCACAGTATTCAGGTCATTCAATGTCTGAAATTCAAGATCCGATGGTTTGTTTGAAAATCAGGGCTCTTCGGTCCTATTCCCAACACTGCCTCTGACGGGCTGTGTGACCTAAGACAAGTCAATTCTTCTTTCTCAGCCTGAGCTTCTCCCTCTTTCAAGTAGGGATAATAATGATCCGCTCTTACCTACCTCATGGTCGGTGAAGGATGCGGATCCATTTGGGAGTGTCACTAGAAGTAGTGCATAATATGAAGTTTCCCAGATTATGACATAATAGATTAGCTGAAATCGTCTATTTTATTTGTATTTTTTTATTTTGAAATTGTTAATAGTAGCAACGACTTAGCTCAGATTGAAGCATCTTATCTAATGGTTGAGATGTAAGTGTCTCCTCTTTGTGTGCGAGGAGACAATTTAACACACTCTGACAAAGAGGAGATGCTTTTGTTTTGCAACAAAATATTTTTGCAAAGATCTTTCATCCCACTTGTTATGATTCTGAGAAACAAACTGGTTTAGTCTAAATGGGATTTTCGGACAGAAACCAGTTTGAATGAAATTTTCCCACCATCTCGATTCCTGGGCGCTGGGGTGTTTTCATCTGTTAGAACAGGAGTCAGAACTGGTTGCTTCTCTTTCTGGCTCTGCCATCGCCTTGTTGTGTAGGCCTTGGGTAGGTCACTTCCCTTCTCCCATCTGTCCAATCGGAACAGGAACAGTTCTCGAACTATGGGCAGTTTAGAGCCCAAGTGAGATAAGGGGTATTAAAGCCCTCTGTGAAGGAGAAAGGGGAGTTTCACAGTGTTTAGCACCAAGGAATTCTAAAGTTTGCTAAAATGTCTAGTCTGTGGAAACAAGAAATGGTCGGGGCCAAACTTATTAACCACTGCCTTTTTAAAGCCCATTCAAAGATGTGAGTCCCTATCTTTTAGGTACCTGTGGTTCTTTGCCAGCAGCAGAGAAGAGGTTCCTGCCTCCGTTTTTGTGGCCTTAACAAACCAGGTGTTGTGCCCCAGTTCTCGTCTGAGACCCCTGAAAAAGAACATCTTCCCATCCATGAATAAGACAGGACCTATCTTTCAAAGGGGAACAAAAAGACCTCTGGGACTTACAGACTAGCTAGCCTGACTGCCATAGCTGGAGAGATCCTGCAATACGTTCTTAAACACTCAGTTTGTCAGCAGCACCTACAGGATGATTTGGTTCTTATGACTAGTGAGCGTGGAATTGTCAAGAACAAATCATTCCAAACCAATCCTCTTTCCTTCTTTGGCAGGGTTCTGGGCCTGCTAGAGGTGAGTAAACAATAGATGGGATCTAGGTTGGTGTTACTAAGGCTTTCGACACAGTCCCATAGGACATTCTCAGAAGCAAACGAGGGAAATGTAGTCCAGCTGCAATCAGTGTAATGTGGGTGCAGAGCTGTTTGAAAGCCAAGACTCCAGGAGCCCTTCTCCATGTTTAGCTGCCCAACGGGGAGGGTGAACCTAGTGGGTCTGGCAGGGATCAGTCCGGTGTCAGGTACTATTCTATATTTTCATGAATGATTTGGAAAATGGAGTGGAGAGCATGCTCCTAAAGTTTACAACTGACACCAAGCACTTTGGAGCACAGGATTGAAATTCAAAACACCCTTAACAAATTGGAGACTTGGTCTTCTTGAGCCAAACTCCATGGTTAGGGCTCTCTCTCTACACTGGGCTGAAGTGAAACCCCAGAGCCAAGCACTCCTCCTGGGCAGTGAGCTCCGACCTTGAATGGTCAGATGCTGCTTAGCACTGTCAGAGCAGCTTTTGCTGGGGGATTCTCCCAGCACTTTCCAATAGCGGGAAGGTATGAAATCCCCATTTGACTGCTGGGGACAGAGCCCGAGAGTGGGGAGCAACTTGCCCAAAGTCCCCAGAAAAAGGAAAACAACCAGCAGAGGAACCAATAGGAAACCCAGCAATGGAACTCAGGAGTCCTGGGGGTGTGCTGTGGTGACCAGATGTCCCAATTTTATAGGGACAGTCTGAATTTTGGGGTCTTATCTAGGATCCTATTACCCCCCACGCCGTCCCGATTTTTCACACTTGCTGTCTGGTCACCCTAGGGTGTGCACATGTGTGGGTCCCAGCTGCTCCCTGCCCCCCTCATTGAAGCAGATGTGCAGGGTTACTGCCCTGGGAAGTGCAGGGCACCAGTGGATGTGGGGTTGGCTGGAGGTAGGGTCTGGCTTCAGGCAGGGCAAGGGCTGCGTGGCTGGCTGGCTTCTGGCAGGGGGGTGCATCAGGGGTTGGCTGGAGACAGAGCAGGGAGGATGCGGCTGGTGCAGGCAAAGCAGAAGGTGCAGGGCTGGCTTGAGACAGAGGCTGACTGCCGGCAGGGCAGGGCAGGGGGTGCAGGGCTGGCTGCAGGCAGGGCCGGTGCAAGGAAGTTTCATGCCCTAGGCGAAACTTCCACCTTGCACCCTCCCCCCCCGCACCCCTGCCCTGAGGCGCCCCACTTGTGGCAGCTCCCCCCTCCACCCTGAGGCTCCCCTCTTGTGGCAACTCTCCTGCTCTGCCCTGCGGCATCCCCGTCGCCCGAGCTCACCCCTGCTCCGAGCACGAGCACCCCGAGCACGCCGTGGCCGCTTCACTTCTCCCACCTCCAAGGCTTGCGGCGCCTAAGCCTGCCAGGCAGTCAGGCACCCTCCTCTGAGCCACAACAGCCCTGACAGTTGACAATAGAGGCACCTTAACCCCTGAGTTCCTTCAATGTGTCCCCCTCGGGGGTCCAGCTCCGATCACCAGATACTCGGGGTATGTCTATACCACCTGCCGAATCGGTGGGCAGCGATTGATCCAGCGGGGGTTGATATATTGCGCCTAGTGTAGATGCAATACATTGAGTGCTCTCCCCTCGCCTGCTGTACTCCAGCTCGGTGAGAGGCGCAGGCAGAGTCTACGGGGAACTGTGACATTATAATTGTTAGGCCTGAATAAAGATATAGCAGACAAAACCAGGTATGCCAACCTGACCAAAGTCAGGCTAACAGAGGATGACAGAAGATGAAAGACAAAAAGTAAAAGAAAAATATGCAGCTCATTTGAATGCACCTTGGCTAATTACTGACCCTAACTGGAATCCCAATAATCCAGCTCAAAAGACAAAGTTGGATGGATTTTTAAAAGGTGTTTTGAATGGTATTAGAGATGCAGGGGAGGCTACTCCAAATTGGAGCAAGGTGAGTGCTTGTGTTCAGCATCCAGATAAGCACCTCTCTGACTTTTGTGCTCGACTGATTTGTGAAGTTAAAAAGCATGGGAATTTAAATCCTGAAACTGATCATGGAAAGGAGATGATTAAAATGGTTTTCATGACACAATGTGCAAAGGATATTGCAAAAAGATTTAGAAAGCATCCAGATGGTACGCAAGGGAAAAGTTTGTCTGAAGTAGTTAGCATTGCTACTAGAATGTTTAATGGGAAAGAGAAAAAGAAAGAAAAAGACATAAGGAACGGGTTAATTTAAAAATCATCTTGGCCCCGGGATGGAAGGAGGGGGGTGCTCTGCGTTCAGGGTCAGGAATCGGCGCGGACTGTGCTTGGTGCAGGGAGGGGCTGCTTTCGGCCCCAGCTGGCTGTGAAGGAAAAAATATAGACAGAGGCGAAGCAAAGGAAATACAAGTTACAGAACTGAAATTACATTTGCAAAGCTTAACTGTCCAGTAAGATCCAACAGTGTGCCTTTGTGACCCTGGAGTCGGTGTGGCTTGGTGACACCAAAGAAGCCACAGGCAGCCGACCTGGACTGGAATCTCTGAAAGAGACGCCGCAGGAGATTCCAGGGTGTAAAAGAACAGCCCTCCCAAGAGCAGAAGCATGTTGGAAATTCTGGACAAGCTGTATACAGGATAATCTCCCTTCCACCTCTCCCCCTCCTCTGAACATTATACACAGAAGTGGCCAGTCTAGACGTACGTGTGTAAGTATGAAAGGAGCTTCGGGCTTGGGGCATTAATATTTTCCTGAGTGATGTGAGAGCGTTCCCAACACTCTCCGTTGTTGTTTTATTATTTTATTAATGAAGCTTTAAAATTCAGTTATATGGTGTGTTTTCTTTATCTTCCCCCAACGATCCTGTAGTGTCAGCCTGATCATCTGACATGAGGGATAGATTGGTAACAGAAATTTGTCACAGTTTGGTGAGCAATTAAGAAGGGGGGAGCCCTGCAGAATTTACACCATCTATTTGTTTTACCCTTGTTATTTTGTGTTTGCTTTGCTTGGTACTGTTGGTGTTATATGCTGAGAACTGCATGAGTAAAAGTGAGTCCTAATAGGATAAGGAAACACTATTTGGTTCTGGTTCTGTTCTATTTAACCAGTTACTGTTGTTGTTTTTTTTTTCTCTGTTCATTTGGGTGTTAGGAGTGTGGGTGGAACTGAACCTCTTGTTCGTAATTCCTCGGAGTGGAAGCCATGTGTGCGAGACAGCTCTGAGGTTAAATTGAGATCCTTCTGTCCTGTCCCCTGTAGCGGTCAGTGTATAGAAGTGGGAAAGTCTGGCTTAGACTGTAATTCCCTCTGCTCTCTGTGTAATTCTCTTTTCTGTTTAAGTGTCAAACAGATGAATGAGTCTCTGGGTAAACCCTCTAAGAGTAGTCCTTCAAATTATATGTTAAGTAAATGGCCTTTGCCCAATGGGCCATGTGTCTTCGTCTAGGTGGCAAGCCTCATGAAGGAGGACTCGGGTAGTCTTGTGAGTAAGACTGTTTAAGGGAAGAGACCAGGAGGGGTGGGGGGCTAGTTGAGAAGCCCACCCTCCTAGCTAAACTGGTAGTGGAAGAAGTTGGTGCCTATGGAAGGGACGGTTCAGTGAGAAAAGCAGGATCGGGCCCAGGCGGGCAGGCAACAGACAGAGAGATTGGAAAACAGGTTGGAAAACTTTAAGGGTGTAGTGGAAGGAAGGAGTAAGTAAGTGTAAGCATGGGGATTTCAAATACCCAGAACTTACTTGGAATGGTGATTTGAGTTGATAAAAGTGGCTGTTGGGAGACAAGCAAGTGATTTAAGGGAGAGTGAGAAGTTAACTCTGTAGTTGCTGGAGGAAACAGCAGTTGAACTTTGTAAAAATGCTAAAGAGGAAAGTTCTTGGTGTCTTTGAAATGTTTGTAAATAAATTGAGGCAAAGAAATTGTTAATTGCAATCATTTAGAATTTAGTTAAATTAGCTGAAGAAAATATATAGTGCTATGTAATTGAAATTTTATTAGGCTGTAAGGGCACTATAAGTAGTGATGTTTTCTTTCAGTGTTTGAAAGCAAGAGTTAAAAGTAAAAAGCAAGCCAGAAAGCATCTGTATTCATGCAAATTATCTAACTGATAAGGTAGGAGCCACTGAAACCTGGGCTGCCTATGAAACACATAAAATATGGGATAATTCCTCTGTTTTTCCTGAAATCAACAAGGGTATTTGTCTATTTTAAGCAATGATTGTCTGCCCAGAAGGGGTAGACCTCTGTTTTTTTGTCTTTCAGATAATCAGAGAAAACTGATGCCAGCTAAACAGCATTCAACGTACCATGCATTTACTGGCACAATAGAAATTATGTTTTGTGTTCTATGTTCTGTCTTGTGGTGTTTGTCTTGTGGCCGGAATTTTTGTGTTTAATATTTTTATAAAATAATCTAGTTTAAAATCAAACAAAAAGGTAAAATTAAAATGCAGATACTTGTTTTGTTCAACTTGGAATACAAAGTGTTTAGATAAATCAGGAGAATGTGATATACAAAAGTCTAATGCATTTCCTTAAGTAAGGAAAAGAAACTTTATTGGTCAAATTGTTAATTGCAAAAATTGTTGTTAAAATTTGCATACCAACAGTCTTTGAAAGCAAGGACATGAAAAGTTAACCCACTCCCCATATTGTACATGGGATCTTTCTGGCTACCTCAGATTTCTAGCCAGAGGGCTGGGGATGGTGGAAGGCTATTGGACTAGAGGTTGTATTGAGTGAACTCCTCAAAGTGGGTGTGCTTGTCCTGGCTTGTTGCTCGAAAGCTCTGTAATAAGGTTATTTTAGTAAAAGGGTGTGTGTGGCATATATTAAATAATAAGACTAATGTACTGTATAATGACAATGTGTAGGTGTTCATTGTTGGGAAAAAGGTGTATAAGTAAAAAGTGAAAGTTTCCTTTGCAGGTTAAAAGAAGCCAAGAAAGGAAGAAGCACAAAGAACAGAATGAATTAACTGAAAAAATAAAATAAAATAAAATAGCAAGCTCAGGCTATAGATAAGACACTGACTCCATTCAAGGACACTGCTCACAGTTAAGACTTGGTTAACAACCAGGAAAAGGAGGGCTTGAATTTGCCCATGCAGCTATGAGATCTGAAAAACACTGCCAGGCACTAATGAAATGTGTTAAGTTTTTTTTCTCACAGGTAAGGAAGCGCTACCCAAAGACCCTAGCAGCCCTGCCACTCCTTGGAACCAGGAGACGGGATTGATGTAAAGGTCCACCAACGAAAGACTGCCTTGGCTCCATGCTGGAAAGGCCCTTAAGTCCTGATGACTACCAACACCGCTGTGAAGTACCAAAGACTGACTGCTTGGACCCAAGATTCTCACTGCAAAAGGACCCCTCCACACTGGGAGAATTCTTCTACTGATGATTAGCCTATTTCACCTTCTAGCTCCACTGTGCCTTCTGGACAGTAGGGAAAAAGTACAAGGTGAAGTGCTAGTAGCCTCTCCCTTATCCACTGACAGATCTACTGTGCCTTTGAATTTTTCTAGAAAAAGCAAAACCATTACAGGGTGATGTGCTAGTAACCTCTCCCCTATATGATGCTGCACCAAGACTGTTTTGGGAAAGAAGAAGGAACACTCACTCCACTGAAATTGCTTCAGTCCAGGAATTCCTGACTAGAAAGGACATTAAGAACTGACCCCGGTGAAGAAACAAAGAATTGTACACTGGCAGAAAAAATTTGTGGGACCCATGCTTGGGAATGTGGTATTGATTGGATTTTGGGGTTTATTCTACAGGCTGTGCCCTGTGTTGTGGATAAATTCTTCAGCATGTATTGCTCTCTCTAATTGGATTTTAAATAACAAGTACCCGAAGAGTTTGTTCTGCCACTGGAAATTTTACCTGTATTGAAACCATTCCAGTGACTAATAATGTAACCCCCTCCTATGCTATTAATGTCAATGCCTTTTAAAAGTACCTGAAAATAGTTAAATAACAAATGTAATATAGTACTACACCAAGGAAAGATGGTATTAAATATCACTGAGGCTGGGAAGGCATTGCAGTGGGATCTAGTATGTTTGGAGATTCAGAATTTCCTGAATGACCAGCTGATGGCCATTTGGAGTGATCTTGAGTACCAGACTTGGCCCACTGCCCTTACAGACACATCAGGAGTACCATCTGATCTGTGGTCATGGAGATATACTAAAGACTTTCTGGGTGGAAGTGTAAACATTTACAGTGCTCCTTCCAAGCATTTGGACTGGGGGGTGTGGGCTTCCACATACCGAATCCTGACGGGTCCATGGGGAGGATGCACATGGGACTGGACTATTCACCGAAACATCTGGGAAATTAGACCACTTGGTATACCTAACTGATTTATAGTCAGTGCCCCAATCCCTTAGTTGTCAGACAAACAGGATTCCACTCTTTTGTCCGTGCACTCATTCCTGGATTGTGGGTGGCTAAGCTCAAGAGAGCAGTTGTAAATATTTCTGCAGAGCTTGAAAAAAAACAGCTAATGCATTAATAGACGCTTTCCAAAAGTTGCAACGAAAGACTGATGAAGTAGCAGAAGTAACTTTGCAAAATAGACGTGTGCTAAATGCCATGAATGCTGAATTAGAGAGGGGCTTGTGCTCGCATTGGGGAAAAATGTTGCTTTGCTGTTAATCACTCTGGCTTAATTGACAAAGATTTACAAGCTATTAAGAATGTTGCTGTTGTTTTCCATGCTATATCTCTTGATCACACTTTTAGTTTTAAGGACCTCCACTCAGACCTTGGGTCATGGTTTACTAGCCTCCCCCGTACAATTGTTAAATGGATATGTGTCCCAAGAGTCCCATTATGGTCCTCTAGGGACAAAGGGGGGATTGTTAGGCCTGAATAAAGATATAGCAGACAAAACCAGGTATGCCAACCTGACCAAAGTCAGGCTAACAGAGGTTTGTGGGTAATCCCTGAGTGGAAAACACTGAGAAGCAGCAGCATGTCTCACAAGCGCTGGGAAAAAGTGAGATAAGAGAGAAGCTGCATTCCTGGCATAGTACCAGATGTGCTGTGTTCGGGCAGCTCATTCGAAGAACTGATAAGAGTCCTAGTTTCCCAGCCTCCTTGTTTTCGCTCCCTGGTTTTGTTCTTTGTTTGTTTTTAACTCCCCTACATTTCTAACTTTAGGCATGCATGTATACTAAAGGTGTCTAGTTTCTAGTTGTTAGAAGAAGGGGGTGGGTTGCTCCAGTGAATAATTTATGACGCGACGGAACTGTCTACATAGGCTTATACTAAGATGTAAAGAGCAGGCTGGTTCTCTTTGGAGACGAGCTGCTCTCTATTGATGCGTGCACTTGTCAATAAAGAGCTTTTGATCGGACCTTGCTGGTGTTGCCTGTCTCTCTCGCGGTCAGACAACGAACTTTGCCGTCTGGGTTAGAGTCCCTGACATAAGTATAATCTAATATCTCATTGAAAGGTGACAGGGCCAGAAAGAGTTAATTAACTCACCTCACCGACTGACCTGACCCGTGGGTGAACCTTAAAAACTGGTTAACAAGATATGTAAATGAACAGAGCTTTGAAATGCAAGTCTGCAGTGTTAGAGGTAGAAGGGGAGGTGTTTGCTCAGGTCTTGTGATGTCAGCAAACAAGTCTTGTCTATTGCTCTAGTTTTAATTCAAAGAGCAAAAAAAGAATATTAACATTTATGATGATACTTGAGTGAAATAGTATTATTGTCTGTGTCTCTTTGAAGGTTGTGGTAATCTGTATCTGAACTGTTTGATGGATGTACTAATTGCCAGGATGTTTGGAAGAAGAGTTAAGCCTATTGTTTTCTCAGGCTGAAAGGCTGCTGGAAATGTTTAAGAACCTGGGACACGATCCTTCTTCATCTCAGATCTGCTTTGGGTTTCAAGAGGGGGAAACCTTAAGCCACAAGGATTGAGATCCCCAGTCATTGACTGGAGCCACCCTGAATATGGACATTGGATTATAACCTATGGACTATTTCTAAAAGGACTTTTGGCAACTACAAGCTCATCTCTACTTTGTATCTGAACCTCAAAAATTGAATTCAAGTCTATATGTCTATTAATCTTTTAACCAACACTCACTCTCTCTCTTTTCTTTTCTAATAAATTTTAGCTTAGTTAATAAGAATTGGCTATAGCATGTATTTTAGGTAAAATCTAAGTTATAATTGAACCTGGTTATGTGGCTGATCCTTTGGGATCGGAAGAATCTTTTCTTTTATATGATGAAGTAAGATTTTCAGGAATCATCATCATATCTAACAGGTGTGTCTGGACGGAGGCCTGAGGCTGGGTACTTTAAGGGAACTGCGTGGTTTAAACTTCTAAGTAACCAGTGAGGTACTACAGAAGCTGTTTTGTGCTGGCTTGGTAAATCTAAGTATTGAAATAACCAGCAGCGTTTGGGATTTGTCTGCCCTGTTTTGTTTGCAATTCACTCTGATTGAGTGAGCTGAGCTGGCTCCCACGGGCAGCACCGTCACACCTACAGCCAGGCTGCAGAGGTCCGGGGGATCTTAGGGGCCTTGGGGTGCACAGATACCTATGTCCAGGCCATAGCGGTCCCTGGGGGGCTTAGAGAGTTTGGGGGGGACACAGATACCAATCTCCATGCTCTAGGGTCCCATGGGGGCTTAGAGGGTTCGTGGGGGGCACATATTCCTACATCCAGGCTGTAGGGTTACCAGGGGGGCTTAGGGGGTTAGTGGGGGGCAAAGATACCTACGTCCAGGCTGGAGGCATCCTGGGAGTCTTAGGGGATTTGTGGGGGCCAAAGACACCTATGATGTCCAGGCTGTATGGGTACCAGTGGGTTTTAGGGGTTCGAGTGGGCACAGATACGTATGTCCAGGCTGTATCGTTCCCAGGGGGGGTTAGAGGTTTCGTGAGGGGCACAGATATCTACCTCCAGATTGTAGATGTCCCGGCAGGGGGGGGTTAGGGGGGTTGTGGGAGTGCAAATACCTATGTCCAGGCTGTAGGGGTTCCTGGGGGCTTAGAGGGTTTCTGAGGGGCACATATACCTACGTGCACACTGGAGTGTTGCAAGGGGCTTATGGAGTCTATATGGGGAACAGATACCAATGTTCTGGCTGTATAGGTCCCTCGGGGGCTTAGGGGGTTTGTGGGGGGCACAGATACCTAAGTTCAGGCTGGAGGGATCTCTGAGTGTCTTAGGTGTTTGGTGGGAGGCACAGATACCTACATCCAGGCTGCAGGGGTCTCGGAGGGGCTTAGGGTCTGTCACGGAGTGTGGGACAGTCCGGTCCTGCACCCCTCTTCCTGGGACTCACAGTGACTCTCAGCCAGCCAGTAAAACAGAAGGTTTATTGGACAACAGGAGCGAAGGATACGGCAGAGCTTGGAGGCACAAGCAGGACCCCACAATCAAGTCCTTCTAGGGGTTCAGGAAACTTAGTTCCCAGTTTGGGAATCCCTGAATTCCAACCACCCAGACCAAAACCGAAACTGAACTAACCCAACTCCCTCCAGCTGGCCATTTGCTGTGTCCAGCTTCCCGGGCAAAGGTGCTGACCCCTCCCCGCGCCTAGCTCAGGTTACAGGCTGAGCACATGTCCGGTCCTAAAGTCACCCCCTGCTCTCCCATCCCCCACACAGACAGTCCCTACTCCATCACAGTAATGCACAGAGCATTTCCCGCATGGAGCAACAGTGACACCATGTGGCCACGCACGGTAATGCACAGAACATTTCCCATATGGAGCAACTGTGACACCGTGTGGCCAGGCAGGGTAATGCACAGAGCATTTCCCACATGGAGCAACATTGACGCCTTGTGACCACACCAGCTAATGGACAGAGCATTTCCTGCTTGGAGCAACAGTGACACCATGTGGCCATGCAGGGAAATGCCCAGAGCATTTCCTGGATGGAGCAACAGTGATTCCATGTGGCCACGCAGAGTAATGCACAGAGCATTTCTCTCATAGAGGAACAGTGACAACATGTGGCCATGCAGGGTAATGCACAGAGCATCACGCCTATGTAGAGGCTGTAGAGATCCCTGGGGGGCTTAGGGGTCGTGGGGGGCACAGATAGCTACGTCCAGGCTGGAGACATTCTGGTGGGCATTAGGGGCTTCAAGAGGGGCTCAAATATCTATGTCAGGGCTGGAGAGGTCCCTGGATGGCTTAGGGGGTTGTGGTGAGCATAGATACATACGTCCATGCTGTAGTGGTCCCTGGGGGTTTAAGGAGTTGGTAAGGGTCACAGAAACCTACGTATGGTCTGGAGGGGTCCCTGGGGGACTTAAGGGTTTGTGGTTGCGCAGATACCTACGTACCGGTTGGAGGGGGCCCTGGGGAGCTTAGGGGGTTTGTGTGGCGTACACATAGCTATAACCAGGCTGGTGGGGGCCCTATGGGTCTTAGAAGGCTGGTGGGGGGCAGAGATACCTATGTAGGGACTGGAGAAGTCCTGGGGAGGGCTTTGGGGGTTCCTGGAAGTCACAAATATCTACGTCCAGGCTGGAGGAGTTCTGGGGGTATTAGGGAGTTGTGCGGGGGCACAGATACCTATATCGAGGCTGTAGGGGTCCTGGGGTTGCTTTGGGGAATTTTGGGGTACAGATACCTACTTCCATGCTGTAGGGGTCGCTGGGAGGATCAGTGGGTTCGTGAGGGTGCACAGATATCTGCGTCCGGTCTATAGGGATCCTGGGGGGGCGGGCTTAGGGGTTTGTAAGGGGCACAGATACATTCATCCAGGCAAGAGGGGTCCTAGGGACCTTAGTGGGTTCATGCTGGGCACAGATACCTGCGTCTAGGCTGGAGGGGTTTTGGGGGTCTTAGGAGGGTTGTGTGGGCACAGATACCTATGTCGATGCTGGAGGGGTCCTGTCATGTCTTAGCGGATTCGTGGGGTCAGAGATACCTACATCTAGGCTGGAGGGGTTCCGGGGGGATTAGGTGTGTTTGAGGAGGGGAACAGATACCTACATCCTGATGGTAGGTGGCCCTGGGTAGCTTAGGCGGTTTTTGTCGGTCACAGATACAAACATCCATGCTGTAGGGGTCCCGAGGGACTTTGTGGGGCTGTAGGGGTCACAGATACCTACCTACAGTCTGGAAGGTTCCTGTGGGTATTAAGGGGTGTGTGGGGCATACAGATGCCTACATCTGGGCTTGTGGGTTCCCTGGGGGGCTTAGAGGTTTGTGGAGAGCACAGATACCATTATCCAGGCTAGATGGGTTCTGGTGGGATTAGGGGGTTGTGGGGGGCACAGATACCTATGTAAACAGAAGCAGGATGAACTCTATCCTCACATCTGGTGGTGAATTATGGCAAGTGTGGAAAAGGATTTCAGGGTCTGATCATGTTTGCATAGACACACTCACCGTGCGTGACACGGCCACGGCAGCCTGGGATGGTTACTTTGGCAGCTATGGTATCCCCAGTTTATTTGTTGTTGGGGTGTGAGATGTGGAGTGTTGTCACCCTGATTGTGTGGATGAGGAACTGTGAAACAGCTTTGAGACAGGGATTCTCACCATCAGTTGAGTGGCACTCACTAGACAAGGGAGTGGGCTCCTTGGGTGAGCTAGAGTCACCAATTGCACTTTTTTTCTTTTAACAGTTGAATAGCAGTGTTGATTTTTTATTCTCTTAAAAGTTGAATTTCTAGGTTCTTGAGCTGAAATCACTGAAAAGATGTTTTAGTTTGTGGGGGACTCTGAACCTGTATTGCAGAACACAGTAGTTGGCAGACAGGAGCAGTTTGTGGGAGTGTCCCACGGAGTGAGATGAGTCTAGCAGTTTTGGGGGATAGCTGGAGCAGAACAGAGGTCGGCTGGCAGAGCAGCTGGTGGACCGAGCTGAGCAGTTTGTGGGGAAGGCAAAAGCAGAATCCCATGGAGAGGCAGAGCAGTCAGCAGTGGACCACATAAGGTGCCCCTTTCTACTCAGGCTGGCAGGGGGAAAAAACCCTGCAGATAGACTCTTGAACTCTGGGGTTGCGCAACTGTGGGTGATTTTGGGGTTGCTGGACTCTTGAAACGTTGGAGATATTGGACTTTGGAGCCTTGGGGTGATTTGGGGATTGCTGGACTCATGAGCCCAGGGAAAAGGACACGGCCTAGTTGAGGTGTTTTCCCAATTTAATGCTATGTTGTTTATCTCACGTTATTAAACATTTTCTGCTACACCCAGACTCTGTGCTTGCGAGAGGGGAAGTATTGCCTCTTTGAGGCACCTAGGAGTGCGTATGTAAAATTTTCCCATGTCACTGGGTGGGGACACGAGCTGGTTTGCATTACATTGTAGGCAAGGGACCCCTATGTATTGAACCCAGTCCTTGCTGCTATCAGTTCAGCCTGGCAGAAGGGTTCCACCTACGTCCAGGCTCAAGGGGTCCCTGGGGGGCTTAGGGAGTTCGTGGGGGGCACAGATATCTAGGTCCAGGCTGTAGGGGGTCGGGGGGGCTCAGGAGTTTGGTGGGGGGAACAGATACCTACGTCCAGGCTGCAGGGGTCCCAGAGGGACTTAGAGGGTGTCACGTAGTGTGGTGGAATCTGGCCCTGCACCCCTCTTCCTGGGACACACAGTGACTCAGCCAGCCAGTAAAACAGAAGGTTTTTTTGGCCAACAGGAATGAAGGATACAGCAGGGCTTTTGGGCACAACCAGGACCCCTCAATCAAGTCCTTCTGGGGGTTCAGGAAGCTTAGTTCCCAGTTTGGGATTCCCTGAATTCCAACAACCCAGCTCCAAACCAAAACTGAACTAACTCCCTCCAGCCAGCCCCTTCCTTTATTCAGCTTCCTGGGCAAAGGTGCTGACCCCCTCCCAGCTGCCTAGCTTAAGTTACAGGCTTAGGTCCTGTCCCTCACCTAAAGTCACCCGCTGCTCTCCCATCCCCCACACAGACAGTCCCCACTCCATCACAGTAATGCCCAGAGCATTTCGCGCATGGAACAACAGTAACTCTGTGTGGCCATGCAGGATAATGCCCAGAGCATTTCCCCAGTGGAGCAACAGTGACACCATGTGGCCACACAGGGTAATGCACAGAGCATTTCCCGCATGGAGCAACAGTGGCACCGTGTGGTCACGAAGGGTAATGCACAGAGCATTTCCACGCATAGAGCAAAAGTGGCACCGTGTGGCCACGCAGGCTAAGACACAGAATATTTCCTGCATGGAGCAACAGTGGCATCCTGTGGCCACGCAGGGTAATGCACAGAGCATTTCCTGCATGGAGCAACAGTGACACCATGTGGTCACGCAGGGTAATGCAAAGAGCATCTCCCCGCATGGAGCAACAGTGACACCGTATGGCCACAGAGGGTAATACACAGAGCATTTCCCCGCATGGAGCAACAGTGACACCGTGTCGCCACACAGAGTAATGCACAGAGCATTTCCTGCATGGAGCAACAGTGACACCGTGTGGTCACGCAGGGTAATGCACAGAGCATTTCCACGCATGGAGCAACAGTGGCACCGTGTGGCCATAGAGGGTAATACACAGAGCATTTCCTGCATGGAGCAACAGTGGCATCTTGTGACCACGCAGGGTAATGCACAGAGCATTTCCTGCATGGAGCAACAGTGACACCGTTTGGCCACAGAGGGTAATACACAGAGCATTTCACCGCATGGAGCAACAGTGACACCGTGTGGCCACACAGGGTAATGCACAGAGGATTTCCTGCATGGAGCAACAGTGACACCGTGTGGTCACGCAGGGTAATGCACAGAGCATCGCACCTACGTGGAGGCTGTAGAGATCCCTCGAGGGCTTACGGGGGTTCATAGGGTCACAGATATCTACATCCAGTATGGGCGGGACCCTGGGAGAGTTAGGGGGGTTGTGAGGGGCATAGGTACTTGCGTCCAGGCTGTAGAGGTCCTGGTGGGGATTAAAGGCTTCCTGGAGGACAGCAATATCTACGTCCAGGCTGAAGGGGTCCCTGGACGCTTAGGGGGTTGTGGTGAGCACAGTGATCCCTGGGGGTATAGGGACTTGGTGAGGGGCACAGATACCTATGTATGTCCTGGAGGGGTCCCTGGGGGGGGCTTAGTGATACTGTAGGAGACACAGATACCTACGTCCAGGCTATAGGCATTCTCGGGGGGCTTAGGGCTTTGGGGGGGCATAGATACCTACATCCAGGCTGGAGGGGTCCCGGGGGGCTTAGGTGGTTTGTGGGGAGGGGCACAGATATGTACATCCAGGCTGGAGAGGTTCCAGAGAGGATTAGGGGTTTTTGCGGATGGCAGAGATATCTATATCCATACTCTAGGGGTCTCGGGGGGCTTAGGGGGTTTGTGGGGTGCTCAGACACCTGTGTCCAGGCTGTAGGGAACCCTGGGGGCTTAGGGGGTTCGCGGGGGTCACAGGTAGTTACGTCCAGGCTGAAGGGGTAATGGGAGTGCTTAAGGGATCGGGGCTGACACAGATACCTACGTCCAGGGTCTAGGGGAGGCAGGAGAAGTGAAGCGGCCATGGTGTGCTTTTAAGTAGGGATAATAATGATCCACTCTTACCTACCTCATGGTGGGTGGAGGATGGGGATCCATTGGAGAGTGTCACTAAGAGTAGTGCATAATATGAGGTGTCCCATCACGTTTACTCAGAGCAGATTATGACATAATAGATTAGCTGAAACAGTCTTTTTTATTTGTATTTTTTTATTTTGGAATTGTTAAGAGCAGCAATGACTTAGCTCAGACTGTAGCATCTTATCTAATTTTCAAGATCTAAGTGTCTCCTCCTTGTGTGTGATGACACAATTTAACACACTGTGACAAACAGGAGATGCTTTTGTTTTGCAACAAAATCTTTTTGCAAAGAACTTCCATCTCACTTGTTATGATTCTGAGAAACAAACTGGTTTAGTCTGAATGGGATATTTGGACAGAGACGGTTGGAATGAAATTTTCCCACCATCCCAGTTCCTGAGCTCTATCCCTGCCTCTGGGGGGTTTGTTGTCTGTTAGAACAGGAGTCTGACTGGTGGCTTCTCTTTCTGGCTCTGCCACCGCCTTGCTGTGTAGGCCCTTGGGTAGGTCACCTCCCTTCTCTGTACCTCAGGCTCCTCCCATTTGTCCAATGGGAACAGGGACAGTTCTCGAATTCTGGGCAGTTGTGAGCCTGAGTGAGAAAAGGGGTGTTGAAGCCCTCTGTGAAGAAGAAAGGGGAGTTTCACGGTGTTTTTGCACCAAGGAATTCTAAACCAAAACTGAACTAACTCCCTCGAGTCCTTCTGGGGGTTCAGGAAGCTTAGTTCCCAGTTTGGGATTCTCTGAATTCCAACTACCCAGCTCCAAACCAAAACTGAACTAACTCCCTCCAGCCGACCCCTTCCTGTGTCCAGCTTCCCGGGCAAAGGTGCTCACTCTCTCAGCCCTGCCTAGCTCGAGTTACAGGCTTAGGTCCTGTCCCTCACCTAAAGTCACCCCCTGCTCTCCCATCCCCCACACAGACAGTCCCCACTCCATCACAGTAATGCCCAGAGCATTTCCCGCATGGAACAACAGTGACACCATGTGGCCACGCAGGGTAATGCCTAGAGCATTTCCTGCATGGAGCAACAGTGACACTGTGTGGCCACTCAGGGTAATGCACAGAGCATCACACCTACGTAGAGGCTGTAGAGATCCCTGGGGGCTTAGGGGTCATGGGAGGTACAGATAGCTACGTCCAGGCTGGAGGCATTCTGGGGGGTTTAAGGGGGTTCGTAGGGTCACAGATACCTACGTCCAGGATGGTCGGGACTCTGGGGGAGTTAGGGGGGTTGTGGGGGGCATAGGTACTTGCGTCCAGGCTGTAGAGGTCCTGGTGGGGATTAAGGGCTTCCTGGAGGACACCAATATCTACGTCCGGGCTGGAGAGGTCCCTGGACGGCTTAGTGGTATTGTAGGGGAGCACAGTGATCCCTGGGGGTTTAGGAACTTGGTGAGGGGCACAGATACCTATGTTTCTCCTGGAGGGGTCCCTGGGGGGGCTTAGTGGTATTGTAGGGGACACAGATACCTACGTCCAGGCTATAGGAATTCTGGGGGGGCTTAGGGCTTTGGGGGGCACAGATACCTACATCCAGGCTGGAGGGGTCCCGGGGGGCTTAGGGGGGTTGTGGGGGGCACAGCTATGTACGTCCAGGCTGGAGAGGTTCCAGGGAGTATAAGGAATTTTTGTGGACAGCAGAGATACCTATCTCCAGGATCTAGGGGTCCCTGGGGGGCTTAGGGTTTTTTTTGGGAGGCACAGATAACTATGTCCAGGTTGGAGTGGTTCCTAGGGGGTTTAGGGGGTTCCTGGGGGGCACAGATACCTAGGTCCATGCTGTAGGGGTCCCCGGGTGGATTAGGGGTTTTCTGAGGGGTACAGATACATACGTCTAGGCTGTAGGGGTCCCTGGGAGGCTTAGGGGGTTTGTGGGGGGCAGCGATACCTAAGTCCAGGCAATAGGGCTTCCAGGGGGAATTAGTGTGTTGGGGGGGCACAGATACCTAGATCCAGGCTGGAGGGTTCCCGATGGGGGGGGGCTTAGGCAGTTTGTGTTCGGCAAAGATACCTACCTCCAGGCTGGAGGGGTGTCTCGGCACTTAGGTATTGTGGGGGGGCACAGATACCTCCGTCCAGGCTGGAGGGTCCCTGGGGAGCTTAGCGGGTTCGTAGGGGGCACAGATACCTAAATCCAGGCTGGAGGGATCCAGGGGGGGCTTATGGGGTTCAGGGGGCACAGATACTTATCTCTAGGCTTTAGTGGTCCCTGGTGAGCTTAGGGGGTTTTGGGGGGCCCCAGATACCTAAGTCCATGCTGTAGGGGTCCCTACAGGTGCTTATGGGTTCATGGGGTGCACAGATTCTTATGTCCAGGCTGGAGGGGGCAGGGGGGGTTGGGGTTTCATGGGGGGCACAGATACGAACCTCCAGGCTGTAGGAGTCCCAGGGGGGCTGTGGGGGTACAGATACCTACATCTGGGCTGGAGGGTTCCTGGGGGGTATAGAGGGTTTGTGGGGGGCACAGATACCTAGGTACAGGCTGTCGGTGTCCCGAGGAGATGAGGCGGTTCACTGGGGGCTCAGATACATCCAGGCTGGATGTGTCCCGAGGAGCTTAGGGGGTTCGTGCGGTGCTCAGACACCTGTGTCCAGGCTGTAGGGATCCCTGGGGGCTTAGGGGGTTCGTGGGGGTCACAGGTAGTTACGTCCAGGCTGAAGGGGTAATGGGAGTGCTTAAGGGATCGGGGCTGACACAGATACCTACGTCAAGGGTCTAGGGGTCCCGAGGGGATTGGGGGTTGAGGGGGGAACAGATACCTACGTCATAGCTGGAGGTGTCTTGGGTGGTTTAGGAGGTTCGTTGGAGTCACAGATACCTAAGTCCAGGCTGTAGCGGTTCCTGGGGCATTCAGGGATTTCTGGGGGTCACAGATACCTACGTGCAGACTGGAGGGGTCCTGGAGCGCTTAGGAGATTTATGGGGGGCACAGATACCAACATACTGGCTGTAAAGTTCCCTGGGGGGCTTTGTGGGTTCGGGGGGCACAGATACCAATGTCCTGGCTGTAGATGTTCCTGGGGTACATAGAGGGGCTGTGGTCGCACATAACCCTACATCCAGGCTGTCGGGGTCCCGGGGGCCCCTGGCCAAATTGGGTCCCTCTGGAAAGGTCTCCCTCACGGTGGCCCCAGGGCTGGAGGAGCTCCCACTCCCTGATATGGCGCAGAGGCTGCAGCAGGGGCACAGAGCTTCTCTGGTGTCAGGGCCACAGCGGGGCAGGGGTAAAGGAGTGAGACCAGAGAAGCTCTGTGCCCCTGCTGCAGCCCCCAGGTAATAGAAGGGAGTGGGAGCTCTTCCAGCCCTGAGGCCACCGTGGAGGAACATCTACAGCCAGGACATTGGTATCTGTCATACATTAGAAGCAAGAGGAAGACTAAGGACAGGGTAGGCCCACTGCTCAGTGAGGAGGGGGGAAACAGTAACGGGAGACTTGGAAATGGCAGAGATGCTTAATGACTTCTTTGTTTCAGTCTTCACTGAGAAGTCTGAAGGAATGTCTAGTATAGTGAATGCTTACGGGAAGAGGGTAGGTTTAGAAGAGAAAATAAGGAAAGAGCAAGTAAAAAATCACTTAGAAAAGTTAGATGCCTGCAAGTCACCAGGGCCTGATGAAATGCATCCTAGAATACTCAAGGAGTTAATAGAGGAGGTATCTGAGCCTCTAGCTATTATCTTTGGGAAATCATGGGAGACGGGGGAGATTCCAGAAGACTGGAAGGGGGCAAATATAGTGCCCATCTATAAAAAGGGAAATAAAAACAACCCAGGAAACTACAGACCAGTTAGTTTAACTTCTGTGCCAGGGAAGATAATGGAGCAGGTAATCAAAGAAATCATCTCCAAACACTTGGAAGGTGGTAAGGTGATAGGGAATAGCCAGCATGGATTTGTAAAGAACAAATCGTGTCAAACTAATCTGATAGCGTTCTTTGATAGGATAACGAGCCTTGTGGATAAGGGAGAAGCGGTGGATGTGATATACCTAGACTTTAGTAAGGCATTTGATACGGTCTCGCATGATATTCTTATAGATAAACTAGGAAAGTACAATTTAGATGGGGCTACTATAAGGTGGGTGCATAACTGGCTGGATAACCGTACTCAGAGAGTAGTTGTTAATGGCTCCCAATCCTGCTGGAAAGGTATAACAAGTGGGGTTCCGCAGGGGTCTGTTTTGGGACCGGATCTGTTCAATATCTTCATCAACGATTTAGAGGTTGGCATAGAAAGTATGCTTATTAAGTTTGCGGATGATACCAAACTGGGAGGGATTGCAACTGCTTTGGAGGACAGGGTCAAAATTCAAAATGATCTGGACAAATTGGAGAAATGGTCTGAGGTAAACAGGATGAACTTCAATAAAGATAAATGCAAAGTGCTCCACTTAGGAAGGAACAATCAGTTTCACACATACAGAATGGGAAGAGACTGTCTAGGAAGGAGTATGGCAGAAAGAGATCTAGGGGTCGTAGTGGACCACAAGCTTAATATGAGTCAACAGTGTGATACTGTTGCAAAAAAAGCAAACGTGATTCTGGGATGCATTAACAGGTGTGTTGTAAACAAGACACGAGAAGTCATTCTTCCGCTTTACTCTGCGCTGGTTAGGCCTCAACTGGAGTATTGTGTCCAGTTCTGGGCACCACATTTCAAGAAAGATGTGGAGAAATTGGAGAGGGTCCAGACAAGAGCAACAAGAATGATTAAAGGTCTTGAGAACATGACCTATGAAGGAAGGCTGAAGGAATTGGGTTTGTTTAGTTTGGAAAAGAGAAGACTGAGAGGGGACATGATAGCAGTTTTCAGGTATCTAAAAAGGTGTCATCAGGAGGAGGGAGAAAACTTGTTCACCTTAGCCTCCAATGATAGAACAAGAAGCAATGGGCTTAAACTGCAGCAAGGGAGATTTAGGTTGGACATTAGGAAAAAGTTCCTAACTGTCAGGGTAGTTAAACACTGGAATAGATTGCCTAGGGAAGTTGTGGAATCTCCATCTCTGGAGATATTTAAGAGTAGGTTAGATAAATGTCTATTAGGGATGGTCTAGACAGCATTTGGTCCTGCCATGAGGGCAGGGGACTGGACTCGATGACCTCTCGAGGTCCCTTCCAGTCCTAGAGTCTATGAGTCTATGAGTAATCTGTGCCCCCCATAAACCACCTAATCCCCACGGGAACCCCTACAGCCAGGATGTTGTTATCTGTCCCCCTATGAATCTCCTAAGCCCTCTGGAACCCTTCCAGTCTGAACGTAGGTATCTGTGACCCCCAGAAATCCCCGAATACCCCAGGAACCCCTACAGCCTGGACTTAGGGATCTGTGACTCCAACGAACCTCCTAAACCACCCAGGACCCCTTCAGCTAGGACGTAGGCATCTGTTCCCCCCTCAACCCCCAATCCCCTCGGGACCCCTAGACCCTGGACGTAGGTATCTGTGTCCGCCCCGATTCCCTAAGCACCCCCATTACCCCTTTAGCCTGGACGTAGGTATCTGTACTCCCACAAACCCCCTAAACGTCCCAGCGACCCCTTCAGCCTGGAAGTCCCTATCTGTGACACCCACGAACCTCTAACCTCCCAGGGATCCCTACAGCCTGGACACAGGTGTCTGAGCACCCCACAAACCCCCTAAGCTCCTCGGGACACATCCAGCCTGGATGTATCTGAGCCCCCAGTGAACCGCCTCATCTCCTCGGGACACCGACAGCCTGTACCTAGGTATCTGTGCCCCCCACAAACCCCCCATAACCCCCAGGACCCATCCAGACTAGATGTAGGTATCTGCACCCCCACAGCCTCCCTGGGACTCCTACAGCTTGGAGGTTTGTATCTGTGCCCCTCATGAAACCCCAACCCCCCCTGTCCCCTCCAGACTGGACATAAGTATCTGTGCACCCCACGAACCCATAAGCACCTGTAGGGACCCCTACAGCATGGACCTAGGTATCTGTGCCCACCAGGAACTCCCTAAACCCCCCAGGAACCACTCCAACCTGGACATAGATATCTGTGCCTCCCAAAAAAACCTAAGCCTCCCGGGACCCCTAGAGTATGGAGATAGGTATCTCTGCCATCCACAAAAACCCCTAATCCTCTCCGGAACCTCTCCAGCCTGGATGTACATATCTGTGCCCCTCCCCACAAACCACCTAAGCCCCCCGGGACCCCTCCAGCCTGGATGTAGGTATCTGTGCCCCCCCAAAGCCCTAAGCCCCCCCAGAATGCCTATAGCCTGGACGTAGGTATCTGTGTCTCCTACAGTACCACTAAGCCCCCCCCCAGGGACCCCTCCAGGACATACATAGGTATCTGTGCCCCTCACCAAGTCCCTATACCCCCAGGGATCACGGTGCTCACCACAACCCCCTAAGCGTCCAGGGACCCCTTCAGCCTGGACGTAGATATTGCTGTCCTCCAGGAAGACTTTAATCCCCACCAGGACCTCTACAGCCTGGACGCAAGTACCTATGCCAATCACAACCCCCCTAACTCTCCCAGGGTCCCGCCCATACTGGATGTAGATATCTGTGACCCTACGAACCCCCGTAAGCCCTCGAGGGATCTCTACAGCCTCCACGTAGGTGCGATGCTCTGTGCATTACCCTGTGTGGCCACATGGTGTCACTGTTGCTCCATGCAGGAAATGCTCTGTGCATTACCCTGTGTGGCCACACGGTGTCACTGTTGCTCCATGCGGGGAAATGCTCTCTGCATTACCCTGCGTGACCACATGGTGTCACTGTTGCTCCATGCGGTGAAATGCTCTGTGCATTACCCTGCGTGACCACATGGTGTCACTGTTGCTCCATGCGGGGAAATGCTCTGTGTATTACCCTCTGTGGCCACACGGTGTCACTGTTGCTCCATGCGGGGAAATGCACTGTGCATTACCCTGCGTGACCACATGGTGTCACTGTTGCTCCATGCAGGAAATGCTCTGTGCATTACCCTCTGTGGCCACACGGTGTCACTGTTGCTCCATGCAGGAAATGCTCTGTGGATTACCCTGCGTGGCCACACGATGCCACTGTTGCTCCATGCAGAAAATGTTCTGTGTATTAGCCTGCGTGGCCACACGGTGCCACTGTTGCTCCATGCGTCGAAATGCTCTGTGCATTACCCTGTGTGGCCACACGGTGTCACTGTTGCTCCATACAGGAAATGCTCTGTGCATTACCCTGTATGGCCACATGGTGTCACTGTTGCTCCACGGGGGAAATGCTCTGGGCATTACTGTGATGGAGTGGGGACTGTCTGTGTGGGGGATGGGAGAGCAGCGGGTGACTTTAGGTGAGGGACAGGACCTAAGCCTGTAACTTAAGCTAGGCAGCTGGGAGGGGGTCAGCACCTTTGCCCAGGAAGCTGAATAAAGGAAGGGGCTGGTTGGAGGGAGTTAGTTCAGTTTTGGTTTGGAGCTGGGTTGTTGGAATTCAGGGAATCCCAAACTGGGAACTAAGCATCCTGAACCCCCAGAAGGACTCGATTGAGGGGTCCTGGTTGTGTCCAAAAGCCCTGCTGTATCCTTCGTTCCTGTTGGCCAAAAAAAACCTTCTGTTTTACTGGCTGGCTGAGTCACTGTGTGTCCCAGGAAGAGGGGTGCAGGGCCAGATTCCACCACACTACGTGACACCCCCTAAGTCCCTCTGGGACCCCTGCAGCCTGGACGTAGGTATCTGTGCCCCCCACCAAACTCCTGAGCCCCCCCCGACCCCCTACAGCCTGGACCTAGATATCTGTGCCCCCCACGAACTCCCTAAGCCCCCCAGGGACCCCTTGAGCCTGGACATAGGTGGAACCCTTCTGCCAGGCTGAACTGATAGCAGCAAGGACTGGGTTCAATACATAGGGGTCCCTTGCCTACAATGTAATGCAAACCAGCTCGAGCCCCCACCCAGTGACATGGGAAAATTTTACATACGCACTCCTAGGTGCCTCAAAGAGGCAATACTTCCCCTCTCGCAAGCACAGAGTCTGGGTGTAGCAGAAAATGTTTAAAAACGTGAGATAAACAACATAGCATTAAATTGGGAAAACACCTCAACTAGGCCGTGTCCTTTTCCCTGGGCTCATGAGTCCAGCAATCCCCAAATCACCCCAAGGCTCCAAAGTCCAATATCTCCAACGTTTCAAGAGTCCAGCAACCCCAAAATCACCCACAGTTGCGCAACCCCAGACTTCAAGAGTCTATCTGCAGGGTTTTTCCCCCT
Source organism: Gopherus flavomarginatus (assembly GCF_025201925.1). Lineage (NCBI taxonomy): Eukaryota > Metazoa > Chordata > Testudines > Testudinidae > Gopherus > Gopherus flavomarginatus. The sequence continues at coordinate 980,500 of NW_026115106.1, forward strand.
GCCAGCCTGAGTAGAAAGGGGCACCTTATGTGGTCCACTGCTGACTGCTCTGCCTCTCCATGGGATTCTGCTTTTGCCTTCCCCACAAACTGCTCAGCTCGGTCCACCAGCTACTCTGCCAGCCGACCTGTGTTCTGCTCCAGCTATCCCCCAAAACTGCTAGACTCACCTCACTCCGTGGGACACTCCCACAAACTGCTCCTGTCTGCCAACTACTGTGTTCTGCAATACAGTTTCAGAGTCCCCCACAAGCTAACACATCTTTTCAGTGATTTCAGCTCAAGAACCTAGAAATTCAACTTTTAAGAGAATAAAAAATCAACACTGCTATTCAACTGTTAAAAGAAAAAAAGTGCAATTGGTGACTCTAGCTCACCCAAGGAGCCCACTCCCTTGTCTAATGAGTGCCACTCAACTGATGGTGAGAATCCCTGTCTCAAAGCTGTTTCACAGTTCCTCATCCACACAATCAGGGTGACAACACTCCACATCTCACACCCCAACAACAAATAAACTGGGGATACCATAGCTGCCAAAGTAACCATCCCAGGCTGCTGTGGCCGTGTCACGCACGGTGAGTGTGTCTATGCAAACATGATCAGACCCTGAAATCCTTTTCCACACTTGCCATAATTCACCACCAGATGTGAGGGTAGAGTTCATCCTGCTTCTGCTTACATAGGTATCTGTGCCCCCCACAACCCCCTAATCTCACCAGAACCCATCTAGCCTGGATAATGGTGTCTGTGCTCTCCATAAACCTCTAAGCCCCCCAGGGAACCCACAAGCCCAGATGTAGGCATCTGTATGCCCCACACACCCCTTAATACCCACAGGAACCTTCCAGATTGTAGGTAGGTATCTGTGACCCCTACAGCCCCACAAAGTCCCTCGGGACCCCTACAGCATGGATGTTTGTATCTGTGACCGACAAAAACCGCCTAAGCTACCCAGGGCCACCTACCATCAGGATGTAGGTATCTGTTCCCCCCCCAAACACACCTAATCCCCCCGGAACCCCTCCAGCCTAGATGTAGGTATCTCTGACCCCACGAATCTGCTAAGACATGACAGGACCCCTCCAGCATCGACATAGGTAACTGTGCCCACACAACCCTCCAAAGACCCCCAAAACCCCTCCAGCCTAGACGCAGGTATCTGTGCCCAGCATGAACCCACTAAGGTCCCTAGGACCCCTCTTGCCTGGATGAATGTATCTGTGCCCCTTACAAACCCCTAAGACCCCCCCCAGGATCCCTATAGACCGGACGTAGATATCTGTGCACCCTCACGAACCCACTGATCCTCCCAGCGACCCCTACAGCATGGAAGTAGGTATCTGTACCCCAAAATTCCCCAAAGCAACCCCAGGACCCCTACAGCCTCGATATAGGTATCTGTGCCCCCGCACAACTCCCTAATACCCCCAGAACTCCTCCAGCCTGGACGTAGATATTTGTGACTTCCAGGAACCCCCAAAGCCCTCCCCAGGACTTCTCCAGTCCCTACATAGGTATCTCTGCCCCCCACCAGCCTTCTAAGACCCATAGGGCCCCCACCAGCCTGGTTATAGCTATGTGTACGTCACACAAACCCCCTAAGCTCCCCAGGGCCCCCTCCAACCGGCACGTAGGTATCTGCGCAACCACAAACCCTTAAGTCCCCCAGGGACCCCTCCAGACCATACGTAGGTTTCTGTGACCCTTACCAACTCCTTAAACCCCCAGTGACCATTACAGCATGGACGTATGTATCTATGCTCACCACAACCCCCTAAGCCATCCAGGGACCTCTCCAGCCCTGACGTAGATATTTGTGCCCCTCATGAAGCTCCTAATGCCCACCAGAATGTCTCCAGCCTGGACGTAGCTATCTGTGCCCCCCATGACCCCTAAGTCCCCCAGGGATCTCTACAGCCTCTACATAGGCGTGATGCTCTGTGCATTACCCTGCATGGCCACATGTTGTCACTGTTCCTCTATGAGAGAAATTCTCTATGCATTACCCTGCATGGCGACATGGAATCACTGTTGCTCCATCCAGGAAATGCTCTGTGCATTTCCCTTCATGGCCACATGGTGTCACTGTTGCTCCATGCAGGAAATGCTCTGTCCATTACCTGGTGTGGTCACAAGGTATCAATGTTGCTTCATGCGGGAAATGCTCTGTGCATTACCCTGCGTGGCCACACGGTGCCACTCTTGCTCCATGCAGGAAATGCTCTGTGTATTACCCTGTGTGGCCACACGGTGTCACTCTTGCTCCACGGGGGAAATGCTCTGGGCCTTACCCTGCATGGCCACACAGTGTTACTGTTGCTCCATGCGTGAAATGCTCTGGGCATTACTGTGATGGAGTGGGGACTGTCTGTGTGGGGGATGGGAGAGCAGCGGGTGACTTTAGGTGAGGGACAGGACCTAAGCCTGTAACTTAAGCTAGGCAGCGGGGAGGGGGTCAGCACCTTTGCCCAGGAAGCTGAATAAAGGAAGGGGCTGGCTGGAGGGAGTTAGTTCAGTTTTGGTTTGGAGCTGGGTTGTTGGAATTCAGGGAATCCCAAACTGGGAACTAAGCTTCCTGAACCCCCAGAAGGACTCGATTGAGGGGTCCTGGTTCTGCCCAAAAGCCCTGCTGTATCCTTCATTCCTGTTGGCCAAAAAAACCTTCTGTTTTACTGGCTGGCTGAGTCACTGAGAGTCCCAGGAAGAGGGGTGCAGGGCCAGATTCCAACACAATACTTGACACCCCCTAAGTCCCTCTGGTACCCCTGCAGCGTGGACGTATGTATCTATGCTCACCACAACCCCCTAAGCCATCCAGGGACCTCTCCAGCCCTGACGTAGATATTTGTGCCCCTCATGAAGCCCCTAATGCCCACCAGAATGTCTCCAGCCTGGACGTAGCTATCTGTGCCCCCCACGACCCCTAAGCCCCCCAGGGATCTCTACAGCCTCTACATAGGCGTGATGCTCTGTGCATTACCCTGCATGGCCACATGTTGTCACTGTTCCTCTATGAGAGAAATGCTCTGTGCATTACCCTGCGTGGCCACATGGAATCACTGTTGCTCCATCCAGGAAATGCTCTGGGCATTTACCTGCATGGCCACATGGTGTCACTGTTGCTCCATGCAGGAAATGCTCTGTCCATTAGCTGGTGTGGTCACAAGGCGTCAATGTTGCTCCATGTGGGAAATGCTCTGTGCATTACCCTGCCTGGCCACACGGTGTCACAGTTGCTCCATATGGGAAATGTTCTGTGCGTTACCGTGCGTGGCCACATGGTGTCACTGTTGCTCCATGCGGGAAATGCTCTGTGCATTACTGTGATGGAGTAGGGACTGTCTGTGTGGGGGATGGGAGAGCAGGGGGTGACTTTAGGACCGGACACGTGCTCAGCCTGTAACCTGAGCTAGGGGCGGTGAGGGGTTAGCACCTTTGCCGGGGAAGCTGGACACAGCAAATGGCCAGCTGGAGGGAGTTGGGTTAGTTCAGTTTCGGTTTTGGTCTGGGTGGTTGGAATTCAGGGATTCCCAAACTGGGAACTAAGTTTCCTGAACCCCTAGAAGGACTTGATTGTGGGGTCCTGCTTGTGCCTCCAAGCTCTGCCGTATCCTTCGCTCCTGTTGTCCAATAAACCTTCTGTTTTACTGGCTGGCTGAGAGTCACTGTGAGTCCCAGGAAGAGGGGTGCAGGACCGGACTCCCCCACACTCCGTGACAGACCCTAAGCCCCTCCGAGACCCCTGCAGCCTGGACGTAGGTATCTGTGCCTCCCACCAAACACCTAAGACACTCAGAGATCCCTCCAGCCTGAACTTAGGTATCTGTGCCCCCCACAAACCCCCTGAGCCCCCGAGGGACCTATACAGCCAGAACATTGGTATCTGTTCCCCATATAGACTCCATAAGCCCCTTGCGACACTCCAGTGTGCACGTAGGTATATGTGCCCCTCAGAAACCCTCTAAGCCCCCAGGAACCCCTACAGCCTGGACATAGGTATTTGCACTCCCACAACCCCCCGAACCGCCCCCTGCCGGGACATCTACAATCTGGACGTAGATATCTGTGCCCCTCACGAAACCTCTAACCCCCCCTGGGAATGATACAGCCTGGACATACGTATCTGTGCCCACTCGAACCCCTAAAACTCACTGGTACCCCTACAGCCTGGACATCATAGGTGTCTTTGGCCCCCACAAATCCCCTAAGACTCCCAGGATGCCTCCAGCCTGGACGTAGGTATCTTTGCCCCCCACTAACCCCCTAAGCCCCCCTGGTAACCCTACAGCCTGGATGTAGGAATATGTGCCCCCCACGAACCCTCTAAGCCCCCATCGGACCCTAGAGCATGGAGATTGGTATCTGTGTCCCCCCCAAACTCTCTAAGCCCCCCAGGGACCACTATGGCCTGGACATAGGTATCTGTGCACCTCAAGGCCCCTAAGATCCCCCGGACCTCTGCAGCCTGGCTGTAGGTGTGACGGTGCTGCCCGTGGGAGCCAGCTCAGCTCACTCAATCAGAGTGAATTGCAAACAAAACAGGGCAGACAAATCCCAAACGCTGCTGGTTATTTCAATACTTAGATTTACCAAGCCAGCACAAAACAGCTTCTGTAGTACCTCACTGGTTACTTAGAAGTTTAAACCACGCAGTTCCCTTAAAGTACCCAGCCTCAGGCCTCCGTCCAGACACACCTGTTAGATATGATGATGATTCCTGAAAATCTTACTTCATCATATAAAAGAAAAGATTCTTCCGATCCCAAAGGATCAGCCACATAACCAGGTTCAATTATAACTTAGATTTTACCTAAAATACATGCTATAGCCAATTCTTATTAACTAAGCTAAAATTTATTAGAAAAGAAAAGAGAGAGAGTGAGTGTTGGTTAAAAGATTAATAGACATATAGACTTGAATTCAATTTTTGAGGTTCAGATACAAAGTAGAGATGAGCCTGTAGTTGCCAAAAGTCCTTTTAGAAATAGTCCATAGGTTATAATCCAATGTCCATATTCAGGGTGGCTCCAGTCAATGACTGGGGATCTCAATCCTTGTGGCTTAAGGTTTCCCCCTCTTGAAACCCAAAGCAGATCTGAGATGAAGAAGGATCGTGTCCCAGGTTCTTAAACATTTCCAGCAGCCTTTCAGCCTGAGAAAACAATAGGCTTAACTCTTCTTCCAAACATCCTGGCAATTAGTACATCCATCAAACAGTTCAGATACAGATTACCACAACCTTCAAAGAGACACAGACAATAATACTATTTCACTCAAGTATCATCATAAATGTTAATATTCTTTTTTTGCTCTTTGAATTAAAACTAGAGCAATAGACAAGACTTGTTTGCTGACATCACAAGACCTGAGCAAACACCTCCCCTTCTACCTCTAACACTGCAGACTTGCATTTCAAAGCTCTGTTCATTTACATATCTTGTTAACCAGTTTTTAAGGTTCACCCACGGGGCAGGTCAGTCGGTGAGGTGAGTTAATTAACTCTTTCTGGCCCTGTCACCTTTCAATGAGATATTAGATTATACTTATGTCAGGGACTCTAACTCAGACGGCAAAGTTCGTTGTCTGACCGCGAGAGAGACAGGCAACACCAGCAAGGTCCGATCAAAAGCTCTTTATTGACAAGTGCACGCATCAATAGAGAGCAGCTCGTCTCCAGAGAGAACCAGCCTGCTCTTTACATCTTAGTATAAGCCTATGTAGACAGTTCCGTCGCGTCATAAATTATTCACTGGAGCAACCCACCCCCTTCTTCTAACAACTAGAAACTAGACACCTTTAGTATACATGCATGCCTAAAGTTAGAAATGTAGGGGAGTTAAAAACAAACAAAGAACAAAACCAGGGAGCGAAAACAAGGAGGCTGGGAAACTAGGACTCTTATCAGTTCTTCGAAGGAGCTGCCCGAACACAGCACATCTGGTACTATGCCAGGAATGCAGCTTCTCTCTTATCTCACTTTTCCCAGCGCTTGTGAGACATGCTGCTGCTTCTCAGTGTTTTCCACTCAGGGATTACCCACAAACCTCTGTTAGCCTGACTTTGGTCAGGTTGGCATACCTGGTTTTGTCTGCTATATCTTTATTCAGGCCTAACAATTATAATGTCACAGTCTCGGTGAGTTGACTGCTGCAGCTCCCCGTAGACTCTGCCTGCGCCTCTCACCGAGCTGGAGTACAGCAGTCGAGGGGAGAGCACTCAATGTATTGCATCTACACTAGACGCGATATATCAACCCCCGCTGGATCGATCACTGCCCACCGATTCGGCAGGTGGTATAGACATACCCCGAGTATCTGGTGATCGGAGCTGGACCCCCGAGGGGGACACATTGAAGGAACTCAGGGGTTAAGGTGCCTCTATTGTCAACTGTCAGGGCTGCTGTGGCTCAGAGGAGGGTGCCTGACTGCCTGGCAGGCTTAGGCGCCGCAAGCCTTGGAGGTGGGAGAAGTGAAGAGGCCACGGCGTGCTCGGGGTGCTCGTGCTCGGAGCAGGGGTGAGCTCGGGCGACGGGGGTGCCGCAGGGTAGAGCAGGAGAGTTGCCACAAGAGGGGAGCCTCAGGGGGGAGGGGGGAGCTGCCACGGGTGGGGCGCCTCAGGGCAGGGGTGCGGGGGGGGGGAGGGTGCAAGGTGGAAGTTTCGCCTAGGGCATGAAACTTCCTTGCAACGGCCCCGCCCCACGCCCTGCCTGCAGCCAGCCCTGCACCCCCTGCCCTGCCCTGCCGGCAGTCAGCCTCTGTCTCCAGCCAGCCCTGCACCTTCTGCTTTGCCTGCACCAGCCGCATCCTCCCTGCCCTGTCTCCAGCCAACCCCTGATGCACCCCCCTGCCTGAAGCCAGCCAGCCACGCAGCCCTTGCCCTGCCTGAAGCCAGACCCTACCTCCAGCCAACCCCACATCCACTGGTGCCCTGCACTTCCCAGGGCAGTAACCCTGCACATCTGCTTCAATGAGGGGGGCAGGGAGCAGCTGGGACCCACACATGTGCACACCCTAGGGTGACCAGACAGCAAGTGTGAAAAATCGGGACGGAGTGGGGGGTAATAGGATCCTAGATAAGACCCCAAAATTCGGACTGTCCCTATAAAATTGGGACATCTGGTCACCACAGCACACCCCCAGGACTCCTGAGTTCCATTGCTGGGTTTCCTATTGGTTCCTCTGCTGGTTGTTTTCCTTTTTCTGGGGACTTTGGGCAAGTTGCTCCCCACTCTCGGGCTCTGTCCCCAGCAGTCAAATGGGGATCCCGCTATTGGAAAGTGCTGGGAGAATCCCCCAGCAAAAGCTGCTCTGACAGTGCTAAGCAGCATCTGACCATTCAAGGTCGGAGCTCACTGCCCAGGAGGAGTGCTTGGCTCTGGGGTTTCACTTCAGCCCAGTGTAGAGAGAGAGCCCTAACCATGGAGTTTGGCTCAAGAAGACCAAGTCTCCAATTTGTTAAGGGTGTTTTGAATGTCAATCCTGTGCTCCAAAGTGCTTGGTGTCAGTTGTAAACTTTAGGAGCATGCTCTCCACTCCATTTTCCAAATCATTCATGAAAATATAGAATAGTACCTGACACCGGACTGATCCCTGCCAGACCCACTAGGTTCACCCTCCCCGTTGGGCAGCTAAACATGGAGAAGGGCTCCTGGAGTCTTGGCTTTCAAACAGCTCTGCACCCACATTACACTGATTGCAGCTGGACTATA